>NW_015440963.1:177750-381058 GCF_000150705.2 Paracoccidioides lutzii | reverse complement strand
AACTGCGTCCGTTTTAACCAGGAGTGCATGTTTACGCCGGTTTCGTCTCAAGCACAGGCATTTGTGCCTGCCCAGGCAGTTTACAACCACTTCCGCGGAACAGCACCGCGAGGTGGACATCGAGTTGATGCTATACCCTTGTACGGTGCACATGGTCAGCCCCTTCCTCCACCGCAAGTAGCACATCACGCACCCGATGGGCCTCTCCCACCTCCCCAAAGCTTATACCCCCCCCATGCATACGCAAGGCCGCCAGTCGATGACCGCCCTCCACCACCACATCTACAGCACCCGCAAATGCCACCTGATCATGTGAGTCGCAGACATCTATCCCTTCCCGATAAGCCTTCATCTCCTCGACTCTTCTCTCAAATTCCCTTTCGGCTTCAGGTTCTGATTTCTCACATACTTCTCTACAGAGATCCCCGGTAGCGTCTCGCGATTCAAGGGACGGGTATCCCAGCTATTCTGAATCGACAACGCTTCCTCCCGTATCAGCCGCTCTTTCTGGGCCCACCACATATTCTAGCCATACAGCTCAATCGCCATACGACCGACGTTCGTCATCTCATTCGCAATATTCGCTCGAACACCGGCATTCCACTTCTCCGCATGGTTCTTCTCCAAGTCTTCCGTTCCCACCACCCCTCCAGCAACAGCATCCGGCACCTTCTCTCCCAACTCGAACACCCCCGCCAGGCCAACCAGGGGGCACTTCGGGCAGTCGTGGCCTCAGTGTAAGAGAAATGCTAGGACCAGATACGCAGGGCACGAGAAGCTCAACTGATAGTGACATGCTCAACGCCCTAAATCGAAGAGTTTGAACGGTTTGTTTTTCCGTGATGGGAAATATTTACGAGAAGAGAACGGAATAACAGATTTAAGATAACAAAATATATATGGAAAAAAAAAGGGGGCGAGGATGACAACTAACCCAGGGTCGTGCTGGTCACGAGCGTATCAGATTATTTCTACTATTTCTATTTGTTTTAGCGATGTTTAATTGAGATGGGGGATCATCTCGTATATGGAATATACAAAGAAGACTTCACGGACTTTACACAGGCTCTCAAGAAGAAAGCGGTTGGGTGGGACACGTCACATAACCTATCTGGTCCTAATGCTTTTTCTCCAGTTGGGCAGCAGCATGTATCGTTTTCGGAGCGAAACCGTTTTTCGAGCAAAGCAGATGAGTCTTCGCCGCTTCAGAGGAACGTTTCGATTTATTTTTGGTAACCTCTAGAAGCCAAAAGACAGAAAAAGGAAAAAAGTACGGCACTGGAACGCACATGAATTTTGATGAACGAGCACCATTTGGATGTTATCTTTCAGTTGGTCTCACCATTGCAACGACTCCGTGTGTCTGATGACAAGACTCATACGGAAGTTGTATTGCTCTATGTCTCTGGGCGTTCAGTCCAATATCGTTTGATGGATTTTCCTTTGCCTCCCGCACGTACTTGAGCGGGCAAGACATCTTTTCTGCTGCATTCCTGGGAACCAATTACCCACCGGCCTTTTCCAGAAACTGCTCGATTTAACCCCAGCATACCCCCTATTTTTTTTTTTTTTTTTTTTTTTTTTTTTTTTCGTTTGGTTTCCTGTTTTTTCATGTCCCACCTCTTCCTCATTTTTATTTTTTTGCTTTCTCACCCTTATCAGCCAACAGCCACTAAAAGAGCACTTTATATAAACTACATGGGGCGACCCGTTAATCACATTTCCCTTTCCTTGCCACTTCTTGCACCCAATTTTCCATTCTCAAGCAAAAAGAAAACTTCAAATGTGGGCGTACATGTATACCTAGGTATATATATATATATATATATATCTAAGCCTGCCAAGTGAGAAAACGATCGTGTGGCTGTACTTGGTGAACATGCTGATATCATCTACATTTTCCTTTTTCCTCCTCTTTGCTGATTCACAGCCCCTCTTTTATTCCTTTTGCTCATGAATCCCTTGCATTTATGTTTAACGTTTGCAGCATGATACATGTTTGTTATTTTGGTTCTTTTTCTTGTGTTATTGGGAGGCTATCTGTCTTTTCAATTCGTTTTGCCTTGCTTTGTAGTTATGCATTGCTACGTTCTGTTCTGCTTTTGTTCTTTTCTTTTCTCCCGCCATTCAAATTCCGATAAAGGGAAAAGGCATATATAAATCGTCATGTTCTTTTTCTTATCTTGTGGTGAGAGTAGAAATCACAGTTGTCGTACCTTTTTTATTATTATTTATTTTTATTTTGACTTCCTAAAACTCTCTGCCTTGGTTTTTGCGTCTTGGCAGCAATGGAAAAAGAAGTTTCCTTCTATATCTTGATTTTATCCTAGGTCAAAATCTGGGTTACGTTGTGGTTGTGTTATACGGTAGCCACTGCTTGAACAGCTGGACACCCTTGTTTTGGGTCTGAGCGATTGTGTTCTCCTGCGAGTGGGGGGATTGATAGGGCGGGCGTCTTGAATGGGAGAGAATGAGGGTGAGGAAGGGTCGTGAGGTGGTTTGCTAGAGGCTGAAGTTGGAACTCCAGGGGGCAAATTGCGTGTTTTTAATTCTTTACATTTTTCTGTTTTTTTGTTCTCCAGTTTGTTTTTGTTGGCAAAGGGGTCGGTAAAATTTATATACTAAGGAGAGGGGAAAAATTTGGATGGGTGGGCGGCTATTTGTGATTGTGTTTTGCTTTGGTTTTTGGTCCTTTTTGTCGTATCTTATTCCGTGCAGATGGGAGAGGTGGTATGATTTTTTTGAGGCTTTGCTTCTTTATTAAATTTGCTGCTACTATATGTGCTTTGTATTACAGATGATGATTTGGTTTTGCTGAGTTTAAGTTAGCTTGAGCCGCACATGTCTTGGATTTTGTTTTAAATTCTTCTTAGACGTGTGGAGAGAATTCCACGTGTCAGACAGGATTTGAGTCTGGTTGGGTTGAGGCGAGCTGAATTTAGCTACTTGAGCAGTTGGAAGGTAATTTCAAATGTGGACGGTGGATGAGAGATTTTTGTTTCCTTCCTGCAACCCCCACGTGGATTCGTTACTTTTATTTCAAAATTGTGGCCTGCGCGGCGTGAGAACGGTTGGTTGCCCCCTTTGAGACTACGGAGCCGAATTCTCATCCGAATCTTAATTGGGGGCTGCTATACTTAAAAAAAAAACAAAGGCTAAAAAATGCCATGTCGAGGAGAGGATGATCTTAATTAAGAACGTTTGCTGGTTTTGATATTTAGTATGGGCAGGGTAAGCTTTTTTTCATCTTATGGGAATTGAGTTCTCATCGGCATGCGGCTGTACGCTATGCGGCTATGCGATGAACCGAAACTCTAACTTATTATGGGTGCCCGGATCTCCCAGATCTCGATGCCCGGAATGACCAGAAGTTTGGTACCGCCACGGAACCTTAATCTTATTAGCGCGATAAACGCTTGGGTCCTTTTCCACTTCTGGGTGGAAAGTAAACAAAAAAATAGGGACATATACATATATATATATATATATTTCTTGGTTGAAATGCGATTTGCACTCGAAGAGCAAGAACAATTATTATTAGTATTATTATTTTAAAGAAAAGCACAAAACGGAGCTAATTTTGGCAAGAGAGCAAAACCAGGGTAGCTATGGCTATCTGATACAAAATTAAACAAGAAGATATTGGGGTAGGAAATTTTAATGAAGACTAAGTATTTAAAGCGTGTAAGGGGAACAAGTAAAAAAGAGAGGGCGAAAGAGAGAAGGGGAGTGCAGAGGTAATTATAACTTGACTTTCTCCTTGCCCAGGTGAGTTACCACCAGCCTGAGAAAGAAGTAGTAGCTTTGGCAAATCGACATATCACAAGCAGTTGGTTCCTGAAATTCTGGCCCAATGGGTGCTTTCCGGATTATGACGGGGTAGGTGCTATACTGTACAAGTGCAATCCAAACACATACAATAAAAAGGGGGTGCGAAAAAAAGAAGAAGCAAATCAGCATAGCCAATCAACAGCCAAAGGTAAAACTGCCTAAGATCAATGAGAAGGAAATGACATTTGACAGGGAAAAGAGACTGAGATGGAAAGCAAATCAAGTAAACAACTTATGCAGCGCGAAGGTAATATATCATCAACCAGAACAAATAACCACACCCTTAAGTTACACGCCAAATTAATACCACAATCGAAAATTGAAAAGAAAACGAGATAAATGTTAACAGAAACGTAAAAGCAGACACAGGCACCTGGTTTGACATAAAAAACACATCAGCAGCGGAGTTCTGATATATTTAAAGGAGTTTAATGGGATGGAACACTCTAACACGAAACGCAAACAAAAACGCAAACGTAGAAATAGCAAGCACAAATATATCTCCTAAAACAAACTATGAAACGACATCCAGCACCTTCGCAATCTTCTTAGCCTTGGATGCATCCTCGATCAAGAGACCGCGCTTCTTCAGCACTATTTGCAACGTATCGACAACTTTATGGAACGATGATGCGGCTCCACGTTCCTGTTTCAGATGGAGCAAGCTAAGATTCGCATGTTTACCTAGCTCGAGGACGGTGAAAAATTCTCCGGAGAATTCGACGGGTCTTAGACGGAGAACTAAATATTTATTAGGTTTATTAGTAGGTGGATTATTACTTTTCGATGTTGCTTTTGCTTTTCTCGACTGCTTACAATTAACGTCCGCAACCCTCCCTCGGACAATATTACTCTCCTTGTCGAAATGTACATATTCCATGCCATATTTCTTCCACTCGTGCAAAATCTTTACCACTGCCTTTCTCGCCCGGAGTTTGGATACCTGGAAGGCAAGGGTTTTTGTGGCAGGCTTGATGTGGAAAAACCGTGCGAACCAGTTCTGGCCCCGTGAACTCCGTGTTTCTCGTTTGGAAACATCATTACGTCGATTGGCGTTATGATCCCCGTTGAGGAGAGGAGATCCAGGCACTTCAATCAGGGTTATTGTGGCAGGTACGCTAAGAACACTCGAGGTTGCGTCATTGAAATCGCTGTCTGTGTCATTTGATTAGTAGGTTCGTTAGACAAAACGTGAACTGGGGATGGATAGTGGAACTGTAGGTGGTCTTACTTCCTTTGCCAATTTCATGCACCGGTTTCTGTTTCTGTGGCTTCTTCTTCCCAAAGAGCCAGGACAGGCCCTTTAGTTCTTTTTTCTCCAATTTGCTCCCTTCGAGAACCTTTGGTGGTTCTTTCATGCCTAGTAATCCTGGTGCACTCTTCCTCTTACCAAGCTCATGGTATGTACTGCTATCAGCTGGTACTGGGCGCGGTGGAGTATCCTTGGACGGGAGAGGTGGCGGAATTTGCTCATGGCTCTGTGACTTGTGCTTGAACCATGACCACTTCCTTGACTCCCCCAAGTTGCGTGCGTCATTATTACGATTCGGGGTTTTCGGGTGCTCTTCTATAGGTTCTAGCCCACTGTAATAGCGTACATTGCTATTGTGTCTACTGAGCGGAGCGCTAACAGTGAGATCTTCGTCAGTAGAACTTGAAACAGACCGGTGACGTCCGATTGAGTTTATAGAGTAGTTCATTTTGTGCGTTGATACAGGGCCCAATTTTTTGCGGATTGTCAATGGCTTTATCGTATTCATTTCAGGAACAACGGGTTCCTGTGGTACGATGCGAATGGTTCGCTCAGGTTCCCAGTTCCAGTTTGTTGATCGCTTGGGTTGCAGAGGTTTCTGCTCGTTTTGAATTTCCTCAACAATCGATGTAGAGTCCTGGAATATATCATCCTCAGCGATGGATGGAAGAAATGGCTCTTGGACTTGGAGCAGCGGTTCGGGGGCATGTGCAGTACTCTGGTCGGTATGAGGAGCAACTTCGTTTCCAATCAAACGATTCAGATGAGCAATAACCTCGGAAAGATACTGTGGAAGATCTTCTGACGTTGCCTGGATGGAGTGCTCAATAAGACGGCGTCGAGTGTCTGCTAGCTCTCTAAGTGTATACGAGTTGGACGATTCCGCTGGTGGCACTGGCAACGGACGCGTTTTGTACTTATCCTCAGGTTCCCCTGTATCTGCTGGTGTTGAAACTGAAGTTGGAGGAGATTCAGGAGGTTTTGCAGTGTCAACAGAGTGGTCGCTGGAGGATACTGAAGTCCGGTTGAATGCTTCCTCACAGATTTTCCCAAGTTCAATGGATATTTTTCTCGCTTCATCTCGCCAATATTGACAAGAAACACGGTGTTCTGCAGTCTCAATGTCAGTTTCCCTGTTGGGATCTTTTCGCATGCGAATAGGAGGTGGAGGCGTGGGGAGCGTTGGGCTGCTGAATCGATCACAAGTAATCTTGCCGTTTTTCTCCCCGATTCCAGGGGATAATGCATACTGAGAATGTGTTTGTGCAACGCCGCTCTGTCTTGCAGTATGTCTCCCAGTGGAACGGTGGTTACGACTGTGCTTAAAACAAACGTTTCGCCTATAGCTGTTTGAACGAGGAGCTGCGAAACCATTGGCACGTCGGCGCGAACTTGCAATAGAGCTTCGAGATTGAAACGAGGAAACTGAACCCCTCCCATTCCACCGATTGTGGCCCATAGAGGAGCTCTGAATAAACGACCGTTGGTCCTTAGGGATATGCCTTTCCAATGTGAAATTGCTGGGAGAATTTGAGGCCTCGGAGGATCTATCATCCCCTTTGCTATTTGGAGAACCAGGCGATTGACGGTGAATGGTCACATTCGCAAACTCCACTTGAGGATTGGAGATGGGGGTTCTGGACGATCTATAGGGATCATAGCTGGCGATTGTTCGAGCAGATTTTTGCTCAGGGTTCTCTCTGTTGGCAGATCGACCGGTTGCAATGGACAATTGAGACCGTCGCCATGACTGGCTTGGGTGGCGGCTGCTTGGAACCCGCAGTTGGGATCTGAGAATAGACTTGGAAATATGTTGATAGTCGCTGGCAGAATATCCAACTGGCCCTTCATAGTTTTCGAGCTGCTCATCCCTGAATTTCTCCAGGGCATGATAAAACATTTTTTCATGGTTGACTCTACGGCAACGTAAATTTAGTTTTAAGAGTCAACATTTTGGAGGAAAAGGGACTTACTCATCACTTAACAACCTCTGGATGAGTTCCTCAGCCTTAGACCCATGCCAAAGAGTTTGAAGGCTTCTCAGGAGCTCCATGTCGATATCTTGGAGGCGTATGATTTTCTTCCCGCAGTCCTTATCCGATAAAGGGGGAGGGGGGCCCAAGGAAACGCCTTCGGAGGACATCGAAAAATGATGTCGCTCATATTTCTTCAGGAGCGGGTGGGACCACATCTCATTAATGGTTATCCTATCTCCCGGCTGCTTTTGCAATATACGCTGAATTAAATTCATTGCTTCTGAGCTAAGCCAGGGTGGGAAAATATAGTCCCCCTTTTTGACCAGGCGGAGTGTGTTAGGCAAGTCACCACCGTCAAAGGGCAGATAGCCCGTCAGCATGGCGAATAGAATAATCCCACAGCTCCAGGTGTCTGCCTTGTCCCCAAGATATCTGTGACCATATATGATTTCCGGTGAAGCATAATGTGGACTCCCACAGGAGGTATTTAACCAATGGCCTGCAGGCTGGAGGGCAGCCATCCCAAAGTCTGCTAGCTTGATATTGCAATTCGTGTCAAGAAGGATGTTTTCAGGCTTGAGGTCACGATGGCAGATATTAAACCGGTGGCAATATGAAAGGGCTGCGATAATTTGTCTGAACAGGCGGACAGCTTCAATTTCAGGGAGAGGGCCCCTTTCGGAGACGTAGTCAAATAATTCTCCTCCTTCGACATATTCGAGAACAAGATACCTAGAGACGAAAAGGGAATTTCTCCAGATTAGCAAATAACCAAAGAAAAACAATCACAAAATCAGAACTGGAGAAAAAAAGAGAAAGAAAAGAAAAAGAAAAAGGACAGCAACGTTGAAAAGGAAGCAGAAGAAACCGTACAGTTCTCCACGGTTCTCCCACACATCATACAAGTTGATAATATTAGGGTGCTCAATCAATTTCATTATCACTACTTCTCGTTCAATGCCACATGGTATCACCCTCCCGCCAGGGACACAGGTCGTTAGCTCAATATTTTTACCCATAGCAGCAATACTCTGGCTCTGTGCCATTGCAGCTGACTTTTTCGATACAATCTTAATTGCCGCCGTCTGGCCCGTGAGCGCATGCTTCGCCAGACGAACACGACCCGTAGCGCCCTTTCCCAGGGTCCTACCCAGCTGCCATGGCCCAATGTGTGTTTTCCTCTTAGATCTCCCGGACGCTGTGGAGGTGGTTGATATTGCGGAGTTGCGGTTGGAGTTTGGTTGCGAATCCACCACCATGGATATGCGTTTGTTTTCAGCAGCAGCAACAGAGGGAGAAGGGGTTGTTGGTTCTGCTGCTGCTGCTGCTGCTGCCGATGTTAAAGTGCCATCGATTGCTGGAATCTCTGAGGACTGGATGGACATTTGGCGTTTATATATTGGTGGAGAACTATCTGGGGCGTATGATTGCTCCCTTGATCCTCTCAGGAGGTTGAGTCTGTTGCTCGCGTCGCGTAGAGGACGCCGATCGGATCGGGAACGGGACGTAGTGCCGTCGTAACTCATAATTGAATAAAGGGGGTGTGATGGGGCAAGGCAGCGGTGACGGCTTTGAAAGGAAAGCTTCACCACGGTTTCTGAAGATTGTGATGCGATATTCCTAATTGAGGAAAAGAGGAAGTTGGCTTCTCGTGCTTGATACGTGTTCTTATCAACTTGGTTTAGCTTTGCAGCTTGCTGGCGAGGATTTACGAAAGCAGCGGGTATAAGGGCACAGGAGCAAATGGAAACGCGGTGGTCAAATGCTCATTAGCAGCCAACAGAATTAGAAGAGCATGCCGCTAAATTGTATGCGGGAGGGATAGGAACACTAGCATCAGCGGAAGTGTTGATGTTGGCATATCAATTCCTAGCAAAGCTCTCCTGGGTGAGCAGGAGGAGTGAGAGTATACACCCCCACCCCCAAACTACCGGTGCCCGGGGATAGCACGGGATCACAACTTGTCTCTCGTGAAGAAGGAATGGGTCAAAACGGAAGGAGATTGAAGAAGGAAGCAAAAGGAAGAAAATAATGTACAGTGTGTGAAGACGAAGGGAGTCTTGTGGAGCGAAGTGTTCCGGGAGTTGGGATGTTGTTGTTTTGGTTTCCGGGCGACGTTGGGCAGACTGTGTTAGCCTGAACACCGAGGCATACACACAGAGGCTGACAAAAGCACTGCACATACATACACACCGGCAGCCATACCGGCCCGAGCCACAAGTTACGAGTTTACGTATTTTGGGGCAAGAAGCAGAAGTACAGTAAAATCGAGGAGGGAGTCTAATTCGGCAGTGGGTCCCCGTCATTGTATACGTAGGACAGTCTGTTTCCCTGCCCCTGGAGGCAGCACAGAGCGCGTTGAAGTTTATGAGATTAAACGGGTATGAAAAGTAGCATATTGGAGAACATCCGAGAGAGTAGAGCTAAAGCGGCCTGGCGGTCCTAGAACAACAGGATTCGGAACCACTTGGTCAAAGGGACGCCGTCGATGATATTTGGTTCCATGAAAGCCAGCCAGACTGAATGCAAATAAAATGCTATTTTCTGGGGAGAAACAAAGAGAAAAAGCAGTTATGCTAAAGGGATACATATCCGCAGGCAGCCTAATATTGCAGCAAATCCATAAGTCTGTAGGGAAAACAGTTGCGCATCGTATCCGGATGCTGGTGTCCCTCAAGACCGGCGACATAGGGGATAAAAAGAAAACCACGGAGGGGATCACCAAAAAGCGTTGAAGAGGAATCATGAATATAAGATAGATGAGAGATTTCCCTCTCTCTGCATGTAATGAAATTTGTTTGTTCAGGCCTTTATGAACTTGTTGCCTTAGGAGTCTCTACCATAGTTACCTCCGAGAGGAGGTAGGCATAGGAATTAACAACCCTCTGTTCTCGGGGTGATACCACGATCTATGCGAATTGTAGAGTAAGGAAAGTTATATACATAGTAACAATGTATCTGCATGGTCAATTCAATAAGATAGAAAGAAATAGTTTCATGATGCAGGTTGACTGTTCCTGCAAACCACAGTAGTTGGTTGTTGGTGAAGTTGTTTAAAGAGCAAAACAATGCCTTGAGGTTGAAATAGAACTCGCCGCGCCAAGATAGTTATAACTAGATAGTTAGTTATTGGTGTTGCTTAGTAACCGGGCATTCGGAACCGCCTCATCCATCCATCCATCAAAGGGAAAAGACGAGATATAGAGTACTTTGTAACGGTATGTCGATGTTGATTATGATTAAGTTTCAAGAAACTTATATAGATATATATCAAATAGGTATGAGCCATGGCGGTATTCCCAGGTTTCAGCTTTCTTGTCCACAAGTTCTCAAGCTCTTGTCTTCCACTTCTTTTAAGTCTTAGACCACTCTCTTGTCTCAGTATTATACTGAATAGTCTGCTTCTCTAACTTCCCATTCTTCAAAACACCATTGTGTACGCCCTGTCCATTAGTCGACGGAATCCCATTCGTCCGCGCAAGCCTATTCTCACCAGCAATGACGGTAAAGTTAGCCAGGGAGATCTCAACGGGACTTCTCTTCTTAATATCAGGGATAGCGAAGAATTTAGCATTGGTGCGATTGTGCGAGATATTCAGCTCGAAGTATCCTCTATAGTACAGTTCGGACCACTGCAGTTCTTTATTCTTGTTAATCAATGTCTTCGACATCATGTTGCCCATGGCTACGTTGGTTGTAGGCCCGCTGCTGGTAACTGCTGTGCCGGCAAATTCGGCGCCAATAGCTCCAGCTCCTGTATTTGGGTCGTACGGATATTCGTCTAGCCAGGTGAGATCGGACACCCAGTTGGCATGACTGTCGCCAGCGATGACAATGTTGTTTCCGATTTTATTTTTGTACAAGGTGCTCAGGGTGCGGTTGAGGTTGGCCCTGTAGCCGTCCCAGGAATCGCTGTTTGTTCCTTTGCCGATTGAATCTGTTTCATCAATGCGAGAGAAAACTACACGTGAGATAAAGTTAGATTTGTTTGATTGTTACTATTACCCCTCCTTTCCTTTAGATAGAACTTTTATGTACCAGTTTGGCTGCCAATGATTCTCCAAGTAGCTTGTCTTTTGGCAGACGCTTTTAGCTTCTCATAGAACCAATGTTCCTGCCGGGGACCCATCATTGATCGACCAACATCATCTGCGATTTTCTTTATATACTGGGTATTCAAGTATAAATCGGTAATGGATCGGTCATAGTGTCGTGTGTCTAACATGATAAGGTCAAGGAGGTTGCCGATCTTGAAGTTTCTCCAAATTCTGAGATTGTCGTCCATCTCAACTTGCCTAAAATACGAGAGGGAGTTAGACCGAAAACATGTGTTGACTTTAAAATTGGATGCTTTCATACCTGATTGGCATCCACTCAAAATAGGCACGGACAGCATTCATTTTACGCTGGTCAACTGACACTCCTCCATCAATGATGAATGAGGATTCCGTATTTTGAAGGAGCGACGATCCGTCACGGTACGTGTTATCCGAAACCTCTGATTAAGATATTACTACATGGGAGCTCATGGAGAGAATAGGAAACACAGAGACGAACCGTGATCATCCCATACTGGAATCCATGTAAACTCTCGATGGCTCAGTTGTAAATCCAAGTCAGTCTTCTGAGTTGCGTGGCGTTTCCGGTATTGGTAGAGCGTATAAACCACCGTTTTCGGGTACTGCGTGCGGCCGATCTTAGAGCCATCTCTGGAAAACAATATTATTACTAATTAGTACGGTAAAGGACTGCATCGTTATTGTGTCAAGTAACCTACTCTCCAAACTCGTAAATGTAGTCACTATAATCCATTAGTTTTTTATTTTAAAATCAAAACAGAGTAAGGGGAGGGGGAGGAGGATCTCTCATACCCAAGATGAACAACATAATCAACGGAGTCCTTGCGAGCGGGATTTCCATAGGCATTGAAATACCCCTTGGCTGTTCAAAGGATTAGATGGTACCCGAATTCATCAACCTTCAATGGATTTACCGAAGTTAGTGCAAGAATAGACTGCAAGGGATATCTCGGAGATCTCATCGTGTTCGGTTGGGGACGTCTTCGCTCTTCCGACTGGGCTAGATTTGTCTGAACTGCAAATGTTGAACTTGTAGTAATAAGTGGTGAAAGGTTTTAGGTGCGATGCTTCTACCTGATTAAATGTGTTAACAATACTAAAAGTAATTACCAGAAGGCCCATTTCTTACCTTGACGGTATAATCAACATCTGAACTTGTGTAGACTGTGCCGCAATCCGCGACTGTCTTGAATCCTTTGTCTTCAGCAACCTTATACTCCAGGCATACGGGAGCTTTCGACACTGGAGCATTGCCCTCGTTATCTCCATAAATGGGCACGGAGTCATACATTTCCCCACCATCTTTGGATGAGACGGGGTCTTTGACATTGTCAGTTGAAGGAGCGCATCGTGTCCACAGGATGACAGAGTTAGGATACGGGTCTCCGGAGGCAACACCGTGTGTGAACTGCAGGTCATCCGGCGAATAATTTACCGCTGGGTCTGAACGCTTGAGCACCTTGGGGATTGAGATACCAAGGCCCGGATGGTTGTGAGATGGGCTGCGGTAGTTTAGATTCCCGGCAAAGGAGGCCAGAGTTGTACCCGCAAAGGCGAGCAGAAGTGTGGGCTGAAGCATAATGCTCGTTTCCATTCGCGAGGACTTGCTGCCAAGCTGCAATGAAAAACAAAGAACTTGCTGGGAGACGGCATCCCGGCTCTTTAATAGACTGTAGCACAGACCTTGTTTGTTGTTATGTGGCAGTGCGTCGTGACTACTGCAGTTATAAAATCCACTGCACACGGTACTTTCGCAATGGGACCGGCCAACCGCCCCCCGCAGCCTTCCCCGTACGCTAAGGTATAGGAGGATTTCTCTCCTTCACGTGGTTGGGTCTCCTGGAAACTTAGGGTTCTCCGCCATTTTAATCCTTCGCTCCGAGAGAAAGGCCGCCGGTGAATGTTGCGTATATCGATCAACCAACACTGGGGCAGAACCATCCTCTACATTCCGTGCCGTATGACTGTATATCTGCGTCTATACCTTCAGCAAATATAGTTACCTTACCGGGCCCGGTTATGAATTTCCCATGGGTTGCATGCCCCTGTCGCTGCTGGCCCCACCGCCGGACAACTCCGTATGTTGCGACCTGGAAGTCTCGGTATAACGCAGTGTGTCGCATGGCTGATGCTGTCCAGCGGATGGGCCACTTTGCCGGAGAGTAGAATGACGCAGCGCCCTATTGGATGATGTTGAATCTTTTCTCTTGACTAGTAACTATGTAGATAACCAACTGGTTAGTGTTGGATCATAGCTTGTGCTAGAGGAGCTAGCTGGTATTTCAACGAAAAATCTCGTCCTCGGTTTTATATAATTAAGGTTGATCTTGTTTGAGAAACAGGCTGATAAATGGGAAACAGGTGATATTTTGATGATATCAGAGAAACAATAAAGCACCTAACTCCACGCTTTCATTTCAGTCAGTTCGGAATATCTAATGCAAATCTTCGATCAACCGCCAGTTAACTAAGCATGAGCTCAAAGGTTGAGAGTGGGGTTCAACTAACATTGCGGGGTAATGAAATATCGATTCCAAGTTCTGCCTTTTTTCCATTATTAGTGGAATTTTTGGCTGGAACCCACTTTAAAAGCTGTCGACGGAGATATTTCACGAAAGAATACTGTGAAAGAATTCGCTGATGTGAGCATGCTGTCGTAACTCTACTGCAGGTTAACTTTCAATATATACTTCGAGACGTAGATTCCCCCGACCTCCGCACCGCTTTTAGGACAAGCTGGAGCTCCTGTTTCAAGGGCTTGGCCATGTTGAAGACTCAGAAGGCTCAGAGAAGCCGGGACAATTTATTTCACCGGGGGCTAGAGAAGGTTGTGATTTAGATTTAGCGCCTATCCCGCGTTTTTCCCGCTTCCACTTTCAACATATGAAAGTCCAGGTCTATTCCTTTTATTTGGTGCCTGTAAAAGGAAAAGATGATGTCAAATTAAGCAACGACGTGCCCACAGACATACAAAGTATATACTGTACATAAATGTGAAGTAAAATATGCTCATCAGAAATCATCCAAGGTGAGGAAGGGAAAGGTTTGAAAATTTGAATAGGAGAAACAGAATAAGTAAAGTCAGGGAAGGATATGCATTGGTGAGTCTTGATACAACCAGGACCCCCAAAGATCAAATGCCACTGCAATGCATGCGATCAACCGAATCGAATCACATAGGGGCAGGCCTTGCTGCCTTGAGCGGAGATGCTACCCTTCCTTGACTACAGTACTTGGGTTTGGCGCATGCAGCATGCGATCCCTGGAATCACTAGGTAACGAGATCGGTTAGATGAGAAGAGACATTCTGGGCTCCTGAGAGATATAGAAAGCAATAAAGATACGTACATCATCAAGCCCACATGGTAAATGTCCGCCTTATTATGGGGTGCAGCTGCAGATGCTTCCGAAAAGACAGCATCGCCCGCACGACGTTATGAAAGGGGAATTTTCCCAGTAAGAAAACAGATATTAGACTTTCTGAACACCCCCATGGAAAAGGAATTGAGGAGTCAGAAGGTTCCGAAGGGTTTTTTGCGTACTTGAATTTGCCCAGGCTGCTTGGTGCACAGTACATGGAATATGTCACCCGGAGACCTTCTTTGAAATGGTTCCTTTTGGTAACTTTGCATACGGCATAGGCGACTAGACCAGAGCAATCATAACCTCCACCGGGAGGAACCTTGCATGAGCCTCCGCCCCAAACGTACTTTGTCCCTTTGACTTTCGTAGCGACTGCAAGGATCTTTTGGCCAACGGTTGTCTTTCCCGGTGACTCGCCAGGAGTCTTAACCTTATGAAGTTTAGACTTGGGAGCATCATCCTTGGATGGTTTGGCGGCCTTTCTTTTTGATGCAACATCGAACGTCTCCTCCAGCAGGGCAAACCTATACATCGAGGAAGTCTGATGGCCAACTTTCTGTTGTTGCACAGCGAGGGCAAATGCAGGAGCCCTTTGGAAAGAATTGTTAAGAATGTAGTGACAATGTACGCATGCCACTACTCCTCTGAAATTCCCCACAATTGCATCCCGATCTCTTGCTGTTTTTACACAGCCCGGATTTACCGCCAACTTTACACTTGACGGGAACGCAGCAGCTAGCATCTTCACAATGACTGATATCTAGTTAATAAATACGTACTCGGATATTGACAGAGTTTTTGCCACAGGCTCCATTGTAGCACCATTGTAGCAAACTCCATCGCACTTGCTCTTTGCCATCCATGGTATTGCAGCTGGAGCCCACAGCACGCTCGAAGATTCCTTCAGGTGGAATGGCGGACACCGTGCTACAGAGAAGCAACGCCGCCAGAGAGATAGAGGGTAGGAAAACGCATGGTCGTATAGATTGCTAGCAGCTGCTATTGAGAAAGGAAAGTAAATAAAGAAGAAGAAAGAAATTAGCCGAATCCAAATGGTTCCGATGAAGAGAAACACGCTTCTTGTCAAAAAAAAAAAAAAAAAAAAAAGGCGGGCTAAAACATATTTCCCACTGAGGTATTCCTCCCCGTAAGTAGATGTCTTTGGTGAAGGACTATATCAATGCCGTGCATGCATTGTCGACTATCATTTTCCGGGCTGATGGCGTTATTCGTTGGATTTTGCCGAGTGGTTATTTTTTTGGGCGAAGATGCGTCTGATCCGGATGGTGAGTTCCGTTCTTGTTCGTCCTAGCTGGAAGCCCTTTTTGGGAATACGAGAAATGGCCGGCCCAGTCCCATGTTTATGCCTATGACGAGCAGCACATCATTATCTGCCGACACCCCTGATGCTCCGGGCATCCCAAGGGCGCGTTGGAGCTCACACCGACTCCGGTGTAATGACTCTGCGTCTTCATCTCAGAGGTGAGTTCGGCTGCCCGGGAAATACGGCTCCAGAATCTTTGGGATACTGTGGAGGAATATGATCTTTTTCAGTTGGACTAGAAGATCATTTGCGTCAGCGATACTTGAAATCATGTGGTGATGGGGGGAACACAGTTGGCAGCTTAGGTATGCCTTCTATTTCACAAACATGTAGCTAACCCGGTTCATAAAGGAAATGGCTTCACAAACACTGTAGTAGAATATAGGGTCATCGGTGAAGGTAGATATCAGGTTAAACCTGGAAAAATGCATTCATAACGTGAAACCCCCCTCCTGCTGGAGTCATCAAATGCCTTATAAATAGCCAGCCATAAGAAACCATTTAAGGCTTATCCAGGTGAATCCGTAATCCTCTAAAAAGCCTGGAAAGAAAGTGGTGGGTACTTATCATACTTATCATCATAGCTTGCTACGACACTCCTCCATATCCAAAACTTCATGTGCCATTTTCAGAACCTCCCCCGCAATACCCCAGCTCAACTCAAACCCTCTTCCCGCTACACCATAAGCATGAATAACGTTGCGATCATTGGGAAGTGTCTCCAGCTCTAATCTCATGCCTCCCTCCCTCGCGGGCCGTCGGCCTACGATATCCCGGATTACATCGAACTTGCCCTCTTTGTTCAAAATAGCTGGGTAAAGGTTTGCTGCATCTTTGAGCAGTTGCTCACGCACGGCGAGGGACGGTTCGGGGTTCCAATCATTGGGCTGCTTCGTGCCTCCAACGACAGTGCCCCCGTTTAGGGGACGAGGAACGAGGAATGACCAACTACCGTCGGCAAGCTGTCGCGTTATGGTCTTATCGCAGGGATTTAAGACGAGGCATGTCTGTCCTGGAATTCCACGTAGATTAGTTCAAAGTCTCCCTGAGAAGCTGGTTGCTCAGGATCAACCGGGTTTTTCTAGCTGATAGAATTAGGGCGGGGTAAATCCAAGGTCGTATTTGGTTGCCCGAGTCAAGACACACACCCTTGATGATAAAAGATTTCGGATCGTTGATCCCAACTCCAGTGCAGTTAACCACCATCCGAACCCCTTCGCCGCCACTTATTTCAAATGCCTCTTCAACAGCGTTCAGGTGCATCCGTCTCACCTCACCTCCAGCGAGTTTAAACCGCCGCAGGAGATGCACCATGTATACTTCAGGATCGAGCGAATAACTCTCGTACCTAGCTCCAAATTCTACACCTTCCGGCATTTCATTGGGCTTCAGGATGCGGAATCCATCGACATTGGTATAGTCGGGCAACAGGGCCTTGTAGGACGGGACTGCTTCGCCAGACACGTAATCGATGCCCTCCATAAACTTCACCCCAAACTCTGGGTGGTCCGCAGCCAGCTTCTTGAAGCGGTTGTAGGTAGTCCTTCCTAGCTTGGCTTCGTATTTCAGCCGTGGTGTCGTGGCTGGGATAGGGCGATAGTGAGCCCCGGCAAGAGTGCTGGGGTATGACGGATTCAATCCGTCCGTAGAAAAGAATTCGGAAACCAATATGATGTGATATTTTTGGCGCGGGAGGGTCTCGAGAAGTGTCAATGCTGAGGAGACCCCTATGACTCCGGCTCTATTTGTACAGCGAGTAAGGGAGTTAGTATATCCGTTAAGCAGCTAGTTATTTAACTACGAAGGATAGACAGATACACTTGGAACCGAGCCGACGAACCCAATGACCACAACGGTTTGTTTCGCCGGATCCGCCATAGCCTCTCAGCAAAATGCAAACATAAACACAAATGCAAGCACAGTCTTTCCCCGACTTTTTAAACCTTGCCTAGAGAAAGGGCAAAGAGGGACCAAACGTTGTCTGCCCCATGTTGTTTAGCGATCGAGATCGCAAGGTGGTTTGGCACGGGGTTGCTTCCGGTGGTTCGGCAAGTAACTAGTTAGCCATGAAACCGGTGTCTAGTTAGTTACCGGCTTTAACTGCACAGCACAAGCAAGCTGTCAGGCCTATCCGCCTTCTTACGTAATCCGCACCGTATATAACTTCCGCGTAGCTAGCGATCACCTCATAATCAATCAAGCAATCTATCCTTGACAGGTTATGAGACCTGTTTTGCGCAAATAACTGCCAATTCAGGGAATTCTTGCCAAATATAGTGTATATTAATTGCTGCTCACTTCATTCAATATAATATTGTCTTATTTTATGTCAATTGATTGATTTGACACACTCTTATATTATTATTATTTTTTTCTGTGTTCAATCTGTTCACTTAGCAGGTGAAAGAAAAATCTACAACTTGCTAATTTTTCAGTGACTGATCACACAAGAACATGTCAATCTGCTCAATCAAGCTTATAGACAAGAATCTCACTGAATAAGATTACTCTGTTATAAAGAAGATTAATATGACATGGCAGAACATATGATAACTCACTCAGTCATGATTGAGTCAATCCAGTCAATCTGACTGATCTGAAAATGATCAGGGGGCCCTGAGCTCACTGACCCCCTCAGGAGTGTTCAAGAGTTCCAGGATTGAACCCTTTGAAACACTCAGTCAGCAAGCTGGGCTGATCATAGTCTCTATCACAGTGAGGCTAGTCTATCTACATCATGTTGAATATGCCAATTCAACTCCTTCAGAAGACAGGGTGAAGATATCTGCAGTGATCTCTAACCTGCTGTCAGCAACTGACTCTAAAGAATTTCAACTGAGAAGATTGAATCTTGAACATCAAAAGATTGATTTAGAACTTCAAAAAGAGAGATGCAAAGAATTGCAGCTTCAACTTCAATTGAAGGAGCTTCACACTCAGAATGACAAAGTCACAATGCTCACAAATTCACTGATGAGTTGATCATCAGCATGAGATCTGAACTTGAGGTTCTGAATGCAATATAACCTCTATGACTCAGATAGCTGCATTGGCAAGGTGATCAGCCAGTTCAAACAGAATACTAAATATGCCATCAAGCTGAATGCTCTGGTCAGATCTTCAAATTATCTCTCCTGGCATATGAATATGAAGGCCAAGCTAATTGATGCTCAATGCTGGATTATATTGAAGAACAAGCAAGTCAAAAGCTCTGATGAGAATCTCAAATGAGCTTCTTTTTGAGAGATCAAAAATTGCTGACTTTATATATTCATTTTGAACATGTTGGCAGCCAGCTTTAGGCCTCATTTTAATAAGTATGATGAGAGCAGAATCACTTATTCTCTTTGACATGTAGTTGAGAAGGAGTTCTTCATTTCAAGAACATAGCTCTGCAGGAAAGCAGTCCTGGTATTTACATCAATGAGTGGTGTTCAAGTCACTGACATACACACATTTTTCAATAAGTTCAATGACATTACTATGAAATTGGAAATACTCAATATCTTACTGTCAAATGACATGATATTTCATATGTTTTATTCTGCACTTCTCAATATATAATGAAACTACATGCAAAAGAAAATTGAGGAGGTACAAGAGTTCAAATCAAAGTCTGTCATGTTGAATGTTCATTCAATCATGGAGGAAATACACTCTCAATTGAATTCCCTCAAAGAGGTCAAGAAGCCCACTCAGACAGCTAATTTTTCAGCCAATGTGACTCAGACTGAAAATGCAGCTGCAGATTTCAATAATAGCAGCAATGTTCAAAATAATTCAGCTCATAGAGGCTGATCTAGGGGATGCAGAGGCTATCAAATAGGTGGACATTCAAAGTCTGACCTTTCAATCTGTCTGAAATGTGAGCATCATCATGGTGGACTCTGCTGGGCAGCCAATCTGAATAGCACCCCTGAAGAATGAAGGACTGCCAACACAGTGAGAATAGAGAAATATAACAATAAGAAGAGTAGTGAGGGCAAGAAGATCTCATCAACTGCAAATAACAGCTCTGAGATGTTTCAAATGACAAATCTAGTGCAGATCATTGAGGTGCATGTATACTCTGCTGAACCAATCACCAACCCACTCACCATATGAGATAGTAAGGCTGGATGTCATATTGTGTGTGATTGATCATGATTTTCTCAAATAACAGAGATTAGCAGCTCTACAATTCAAGTGGTCAATAAGACTATCTTGAAGATTCAAGGAATCAGAGTCACCTCTATTCCAGTCAGGGAAAGATTAATCAAATTTGATCACATCTATTTGATGCTAGACTTATCTGCCAATCTCATATCTGCTGGTCTATTGAAGCACCAGAGCTATATTCACTGTGATCTGCAGGTGAATGCTGGAAATTACTTTGAGATAATAGCATCTACAGAAAATGACATCTTCTACATGAATTTGAATTTCAATAATATATATGTTCTATCTGACATCTCTTCTATGTTCAGAGGTATTATGAATGATCTGGAGCTTGGATCACTGACATACTTGACAGTCTCAAAGCCCAGGATAATATCAACAGATTATGATCTGAATGCTGCATCACTGAGTCTTTTCAACTGTGATGATGTGGAGCAGCTAATTAACCTGAAGGATTCAGATACTGATATCTTCATTTTGTTCTCATCAACTCAACTACCTGTCATTATGCTGAAGCAGCTACTGATTGATGAGTGGCACTGATGATTGAGCCATATTGATGAGGAGAATCTAATTAAAATGTCATGAGAGCCCTGTTTTGAAATTGTTATCATCAGCTCAAAGAAGCTCTCATTCTGCACCATATGTGTTAAAGTCAAGCATAAATGTGCAAGTTATAAAAATGCTCCCCTACACCATGCCACTCACAAAGATTTTAAGATCTGGGTGGACCTATTTGAAGGTAGAGAAATGCTTGATAATGAAGAAGATACATCATTCTATGTGAGTAAGAAGCTTACAATAATGATCACTGACAATACCACATGAATGCAGTAGACCTTTCTATTGAAGTGCCACAATGAGACTCTAAAATATATATAGATCTTTAACCAATTTATGAAGAATCTGCTCAATCATAGTGTCATGATTATTCACTCTGATCATAGTGAGTTGAATTCAAACACAGCAGCTGCCTATATGATGAGTAAGGGTATTAAATGAGAACTAACTCCGCCTCATACTCTGCAGCAAGATGGTGTGTCTGAACATTCTATTGACCTGATTATTAAAAAAACTCAAATGTTATTAATAGATTCATCTGCTCCTCCCTCAAATATGAGGTGAGATGATAATTGCAGTGACTGAAATGCTTAATCTTATGTCAACATCAGCCAAGCTCTATAATGGTGTAGAGGATTCAGATCCAAAGTCAATTATCTCATATGAAGCTTGGCTCAGGGCCCTGCCCTCCACATATGAAATTCACTGATGGGGGTACAAGGCTTATTTAAAAATAGTGCTCAAGTCAAATATGAAGATGACTTTGTGATTGCAGAAGCTTATATTTACAGACTATGATGATTTTACTAATTATAGATTAGTTGATTCTTCTAACAGTCACCTTTACACATCAAAAGACATGATATTTCAAGAAGATCTTCATTTGACAAATTCTTTGGCTCTGTCTGAGCAAGATGTCAAGAACTTGTCTTTCACTGTCTGTGTGACTGTGATTGCAATTCTCTTCACTCAACATGATTTATCAACAGATGATTTCATGGTGGATGAGGAGTCTCTACCTGCCCCTTCAGTATTTCTACACTCTATAAATAATTGATAGATAGACTATGAGATTATTGTGTGAATTTCAACATTTTTAATGCAGAACACTACTGCTCTCTCAGAATCTACTTTAGAGATGAAGAATTCTTCAATGCTTACTGAGAATATTACTTCAGTGAGAAAGATCTCAGTGAGAGATTTCACTGACAATTCAACTGATGTCCTTGCAGACTCTGAGATTGTCAGCTTGCTAGTTCTGAAGAATCTCACTTGGGCTCAGGCATCTGCAGATTGGAAATATTACTTTCATGTCTGTATTAAGGAGATTAACTGTCTCAAGTAGATTGGTGCATGGTGGCTAGTTGAAAGAACCTCAGATATGATGATTCTACATGGTCAATGAGTGTTTGACAAAAAGATTAATAATACAGGTAGAATTGATTGATATAAGATTCACTGAATAGTCTGCAGCAATTATCAAGAAAAGAATGTCAACTACTCAAAGATATTCATGCCAGTTATATCAGCTTTCATCTCCTGAGCACTTATGACAATCTCAGTATTCTGAGAATGGCACATTCTGCAGATTGACATAGTTACAGCATTCTTAAATGCTCAGCTTCCCATCAATGAACATATATATATGCATTAATCTGCCAGGTTCTGTGAGAAATGTGATGATCTGATATGCAAATTGATGCAGAGACTATATGATCTGAAGCAAGCAGCACTATTATAATATGAGAAGCTGTGAAAAATGCTATTGAAAACAGACTTCCACATCAGTTCTTATGATACTGGTTTTTTCATAAATGACATCTACAAGGTCTATATAATCATCTACATGAATGATGTTCACCTATACAGCTCAAATATATTGAATATTGAGTGGACAAAAGCCCAGATCACTGCTAATTATGAGATCAAGAATGTAGGCAATTTGAACTGATATTTGAGTATGAAGATTGATTGAGATACTGAATCATTATTGCTGTCCCAGCCACTGTTCATAAAGAACCTGCTTGAGGAATTCTCAATGAATGACTGCCACTCAACATCTTCCCCTATGAAGGAGAATGTTGATTTCATGAGTGATAATGAAGAATCAATTGCTTATACAGTGGAATTTATATTATGTTTCTATCAATCAGAGGTTGACTCTCTGCAATATCTTGCTGCCAACATACACTCTGATATAAGCTTTGCTGCTGACTTTCTAGGAAGATTCAGCTCTCACTCTATCTCAAAGAATTGAGCAGCATTCAAGTGAATTCTTAGATATCTACAAGGTATGCCTGACATAGATGTGTCCTACTGAAAAGATGTGAATATAGAATCTGTGGCATTTGCTGATGCTGATTGAGCAGACTGTGATCTGGGTTCCTACTTCATCATCAGATATGTCATTTATATGACAGGGGGTTCTGTTGCTTGGCAAAGCAGCAAGCAGACAGACATTTTAAAATCATCTATCAAGGCCAAATATATCACATCCTCAGAGACTGCCTATGAGCTTGTCTGCCTCTGGGAATTGCTGGAGGATGCCAGCTTCATGCTGTCTCAGCTCAATAATCTTGATGATAATGATGGCTTGATTGAATCATCAGTCAATAAGCTGATGTATACAATTCAGGCAGATAATAAATCAGTGATTAAACTGGTCAAAAGTGAGACTATTCCATGCTGTTCTAAGCATATAGAGGTTCACTTCCATACTCTTCAGGATCTCATCTGCAAGAATGAGATCTTGATTGATTATGTCCTGTCTGCTGAGAATGTGGCAGACAGGCTGACCAAGCCACTTGAGGTGACTAGATATGCTCTATGGCGGCAGATATTAGAAGACGCGGTAAGCAGGCGGAAATGATTATATGGAGGAAATGACTGATTTTTCAACAATATGGGTTTTCCAGTCAAATTATGCACTGATACCTAGCTACAGGCTATTTTTTGTATGTAATCTCGCGTACAGTTACATCGGTGAGTGGGGGTGTCAGGCCTATCCGCCTTCTTACGTAATCCGCACTGTATATAACTTCCGCGTAGCTAGCGATCGCCTCATAATCAATCAAGCAATCTATCCTTGACACAAGCAACTTGGCTAACTGCGCAGTGGCTTCGTTCTGGATTCCTTTTTCCCCGCTTGAACAGCTACAGCCCTCAGTGTTTTTATACACATGGCTTTTCTTCTTTCTTCTTCTTTTCTTTCTTTCTTTTTTCCCCGTTGCCGAATTCCAGTGGGCAGGGCCTTTGCTCACATTTATGGTTTCCAATTACTACGCCAACCCCTTTATTCAGAGTGCCCCGCTATTAGTTAACTAGTTAAATACCTCGAGGGTAACTAGTCAGCCTAAGAATGGATTTCTCCCCTTCGTCTTAGAAGACAGTGACCAGATTTCCCCTTAAACTCGCCAGATACAATGGGAGCAAAACTCTTCACCATGTGCCCCGAGGAAGAAAGCACAAGGTTCTTAAAAAAGTCCCTCCATAGTTACCTTGTTCGCATGGCAAAGTCTGCGATTAACCGTACGTTATGGGCACCTCTAGGAAATAACAGCTCGAACAAGTCAAGCTCACGTCATCCACCAGTCATGTCGAATGAATTCCGCCGCCTTGAGATCCTACGAGAAGGAAGTATTTAATACCATCAAAATACGCCTGGATCAAAAGCCCCTTGAGACTCACATGAATTAAATGACATCATTAGATAGATACCGTATTGAACAGTTGCCCAGCTCATTTCAACAGCAGGATTAACTACTACCCTTTTCCGAAGAAGAGGCGTTGAAGGAACCACCATCCACTCTTATAACATGAGGATATATATAAGGGAAGCTTCCTATACGCGATCTCCAGCTCAGAACATTCATTACAGCTATGCGCAGTTGTAACGGCTGTATTTCTGCATGAGACACTAGAAAATGAAAATTGATGTTAAAAATTTAGCATCAGTAGCAATAGGATTAATCAAGAATAATAGCAGCGGCAAATACTGATTGTCTTGAAAAAAGACACTTGCAGCCCATGCTTTCTGCGCTTAAATTGCGGGTTTCTAGCCATCAAAGAGGAGCCATCTCTAGGTATTTGATGCCACATGGCAGAGTCGGACTTCTGAACCCCAGAGGCACAGCCGCCTTGAGGGATATATATCTATGTACCTCACTGTGCACGTTAAGTGCTGCAGGCCCTATGATGCTCGGCAATTGAAACGGCTTCTGCTATAAACGGTAAATTCTCTTTGCAGTATACTTTTTGTTAGGCATGGGGGTTATGTAGTCGCTCATAAGGTGCTTATTATACATACAGTTGGGCAATTCTCCAATTTCCCAAATAGTACCCTCAAGGGTTTCGATGGTGATCAGCTCCACTATCCTCAGGTAGATGAGAGGAATGAAGGTGTTCTCCAAAAACACAACCACTGATTCGAGCAGAGAAACAGAAGCTGCTCGAATCTACCATGATGTGGGGGGATTGATTGCTCCTGTCGTGGGACAACATGTGTGTCCATGGATCTCGAAGCTCTGCTGATTGATCCCTCATTGCCCGCGTCATAGACGTGCGCTCTCGCGAGCAGGCATCGCAATCTAGGACTCTACGATGACTAGTTACGGGCAGACGCCGATGTGGTTTCTCTGGAACCTGGCTATTGCTAGAAGCATATCGAAGCTATGACGGTTGGTTCATGAATGGTGAGGATTAAATAATAAAGAAGTAAATAGTAAAACGGCAAAGCGGGTTGGGTGGAGTGTTTAGTTAGCTGGTTTATGTTAGTAAACAAAGCGAGTTAGTTAAACTAGTTAACTAATAGTTAGTTAAACGTAGTTGATTCATCCATAAAGTAAGCCGATATTTTGTATCCGCCCGAGGTATCACTTCACACAAAGATATGCGCGGGGGTACTTTCTGGAGATTCCGCCTCGAAGTCGTGATATCACCGCTCAATTGATAAACTGATGATTAACCACGGTTCGCACTGCATATTAACTAGTTCAATAAATACCTCTGTGGAAAAGTATTTGTTTGTTAGTCATATTTGTTTCATTCAAACCCTTTGTTTTTTTTTATCTCCTAACCGCTCACAAGAATTTCCGGAGTCTGCCGGGTAAAGTATCTAATAGTTACCTAGGCAGCAATCCGTCAAGAATACAGCCGTGCTTGGGTAAGGCAGTCCCTGCAGTATCTTGGGAAGACGCTCCTGAGGCGTGGGCATGACTGAGTCTCTGACGGTTATTCAGAACAATTCACTCGAATCAACTGATTCGCAATGGCTCCTCTCAGGGCTGGGGACAGTTTCCCTGCCGATGTCAAATTCTCGTGAGAACCTCAAGCCAATGCTCATTATTTCTTAACGGCTGAGAAGCTCCGTGCCTAACATTTAATGAATATCAACAACAGATACGTTCCGTGGACCGAAGAGAAGGGAGAGATCACCGCCTGTGGCCTACCGCAGCCATATGATGCTTCCAAGGAATGGGCAGATAAGAAAGTGGTTCTATTCTCTGTTCCAGGTAGATATGCCAGTTAAATCTGAAATTTGAGATCCCAAATATCAATTGGTTGGGGTTGGTTGATTTCGACGGTCTGGTGCTAAATCATCAATTCCGTTCCCTGATGTATAGGCGCATTCACACCCAGCTGCTCCATCAGCCATCTTCCCGGATACATCAAGCACCTGAATAACTTCAAGGCCAACGGTGTCGACATCGTCGCTGTCATTGCATATAACGACCCGTTCGTCATGAGCGCGTGGGGGAAGGCCAATAATGTCAAAGGAGATGACATTGTATGTTTGCCTTCTTTGATGCTGCGGAGTTTTCTTCCCGTTTGAAATACCCTGAAACCAGATAGATGGAATGAACCAATGCTGATTCGAATGGTCAAAAATAGCTCTTCCTGAGCGATACGGACACTGCGTTCTCCAAGAGCATTGGCTGGACTATGGGCGAGCGAACTGCTCGATATGCTATCATCATTGACCACGGTACGGTGACCTATGCTGAGAAAGAGCCTGCGAAGGGAGTTACGGTAAGACGTTCCCACCCCCCCCTTTTTTTTTTTTTTTTTTTTTTTTTTTTCCGGTCGTTGGCAACGCTTTTTCAATGTTTCAACGGTTTCTTTTTGAAGATAAGGCTAACACGGATAATCACAACTGTAGGTTTCGAGTGCCGAAACTGTACTGTCCAAGCTATAGAAATTAGACTACGGGACTCTTTCGCTTTTCGACAGATTGAGAGAAGTGTGGGAAACTTGAGTTACCTCAGTCATGGACGGCGCTCGACAGGATGGTTATATCCGACATGCTCATTTAAGATGAAAAAAAACCCGAAAAACCAAACAAAACTGTAGCAAGGCCGCAAAAATCAAGTGTCTAATAATAGAAGTCAAATTAACTGCTTGTCCTGGCCAATTGAGATCAGAGCTTTGTGATTCGACTTGGAGCTCCATATCTATCTGAAGTAAATGAATCCTGTATATCTATGTAGACATATCCATAACATTCTACCCTATAACTAACACTGCATTTGCTGCACTCATCTCGATAATTACTGTTTAGAAAAATGTTGACACAACAAAGATCCCTTAAAGAACACTTCTAAAAATTCGTAAACACACGCCCGTCTTGTTTTTGGATTGGCTTGATTTTATTGATTTATGCAACAGACCCAGACGCCACCACCGAAGGCGCAAGCAAAGAAAACTTACCAATGCCATCTCAGATTAAACACCACAACAACCCGCAAAACGGCCCTCCCCTCCAAAGTAATCATCAACACTCACTCCCCCAACCCCCTCCTCGCGCATCCTCCTCAATGGGACCCGCCCGTACCACCGCTTCTATTCAAGCAAAAAAGCGCACCATCCCCTCCTCAGACTCCGCAGACCGCAAACGCGCCCGAACCTACGATGCCCGCAAGCTCGCCGTCCAGAGCTCCGACGCCGCACTCTCCAAGACCGGTGAGCTCGATGTATCCGCCTTTGTAGCGGCGCGGGAATTCGAGGTTCGTGCGCTGGAGGCCGGAATCCGCAATTCGAAGTCTGCACTGGCATCCAGGGCGTTTCAGAAAGTTCCTAGGAGTCTGCGGAGGAGGACAGCTAGTCACAATGTGAAGAGGGTTCCTAGTCGGTTGAGGGCGAGGGCGCGGAGGGAGGTGAGGGTGTTTTCTTTTCCATTTTGCTGAGTCTTTTTTTTTTTTTTTTTTTTTTTCAAATTTATAAGCGGTTTGTGTCTTTTTTGAGGTTATTATGTGCTAAATTTTACGTGAGAGGCGTAGATGATTGAGGATAATACACCAACGGTCACGGCTCGACGACGCAAACCTACACAGCTCCTACGTTTGCGGTTAGAGACTGCCAGGCGCTTACAGAACCTGAACTCCCGCTCCAAGGCTAGACGAGCTGCGAAAAACGCTACGACGCTGGATCTAGTTCCCCTTCCCGAGGACGAAGGGAAAGGATCCCAAAAAAGACCAACACACGATGTCAATATTGCGCCTCGCGTGCCGAAAATTAAGAAAAACAGGCTTTCTCATCCTGAAAAGCCGCAGTCAAAATTCAAGAAGCGCCAGCGGTGCAAGACCTGGTTGCCCACCCACGTGTTCCATGCGAAGAGGGCGCACATGACGAGCCCAAAGGATCCATTGTGGCGGTTTGTGGTGCCTTTGAGTCCGACGGAGAAGAGTTATAGGCCTACTCATAGGGCTAGTGGGGCGAGAGGTGCCGTTGCGTGGGATATGAGCTATATTTCCACCATCGGATTGGAGGGTTTGGAGATATGTCTGGAACGGCTGTTTACGGCGCTGGGTGTGGTTGGGGAAGAGGCGTGGGGGAATAAGGGGAAAAAGTGGAGGGCCGGGACGAGGGTGTTGGAGGTATGGCTGTTTGAGACCGGAGGAGAGGAGGAGATGGGAGATGGGAAAAGGCCAATTGCGCCTGTTACGCTCATTTGGTGCTCGGAGAAAACGGATGAGGATGTCGAGATGGCTGATGCAGGGGCGAAAGCAAAGAAGCCTAAACGGAGGATGTTTCTAAGGGTCCATCCGTCAGCATTCTTGCAGGTGTGGGAGGAGGTATTGAAAGCGGCAAAGGTACAACATCCGCAAGTCATGGTTGAGGATCTTAGGTTTGATATTGGTAGTATTGAGATTACGGGACCTGGTGCGACTGAGGCTCTGCTTGGTGCTCTAAAGCCTATACCTACGTCTGATGGGAAAGAGTGGCCAAAAGGTTCCCCTGAATCAACATGGATTTCCCTCGCAGGCCTCACAAATGCAGCATCACTACCACAAAATGCTCTGCTAGCTTTCAATATTTCCGATCCTCGTCTACAGCATCCTCCTCGAACCATCAAACTTCCGACTTCTGAAGCCAGTTCAAATGACCTTGCAGTTCTCTTATCTGCATGGAAGCCTGATTCGACACAACTTAGACCGGACCTATTCTCTCGCCCCGCACGGTTAACAGCCTCTCGCCTCCTGCCTAGCCAAAAGGCCATCAACCGCCGGAAATCCCTAGCCAGTCCAGGTGAATATCCTTCCCCAAAACCTACAGACCCTCGCATACCAGTTCTCATCCTGGCATCACGCCCGAAATCTTTATCTAGCGGTGGAAATTCCCAGGGTACTTACATAGTTATGCTACCATGGAAATGTGTTGTACCCGTGTGGTATTATATCATGTACTACCCCATATCCTCAGGAGGGAATCCTCGCTTTGGCGGCCTGCTGGAAAAGCAGCAACTTTCATTTGAGTGTTCTGAGCCTTGGTTTCCTGGGGACTACCCAGGAACAAATGCCGGATGGGCATGGGAAATGCGCGTGAGGGAGATTCGAAGGAAAGAATGGGAGCGCAAACCGAAGCAGAAGCGCATTGCATATGACAGCATTGATCTCGGTGGGCCGAAGAAGGGTGAAATTGGACTAGGTTGGGCTTGTGATTGGGAACGACTTGTCCAATCTGAGCCCCTTGAAAAGGATGAAGGCTTTGCAAAGACCGGTGAACCCGCAACTGCGGTTGTTGAAGGTGATCAAACAGAAATTAAAAAGAAGAAGAAACAGCAGAATAAATCAACAAGTACCACCACGTATACATCTACCCGTCCCTCCCGGCCGCCGCTACACATCCACCACCTTCCCCCCTCCACCGCCTCCACAATCCTCAACGCAAAGTCAAGGCCAAAGCCCTCCGCTGACCTCCCTTTCCCCTTCCAATTCCACCTCACCCACCCTGCCCTTGCCACAGTAAAACTCACCCTCATCAGCCGCGGCATCCCAACCCCCCGCGCACGCATCTATCGCCTCCCAGCTACCAACCTTTTCCTACGCAATGAATGGCTATCCCTCCTCAGCCCCTCAGCGCGCACACCCAGCGCCCAGCACCAGAGCAAGAAGCAGAAACAAGCCCAAATATTCCAAGCCAGCAGCAAACTACTCCCGACAGATCTATCCGCTGACCCGCAACCAGCAGCTCACTTGCCCATGCCGGGCGAGGAGGATTTAATTGGCTTCGTCACGACGGGGAATTATAATTTGACAGCTGGGAAGGGGACTGGTGTTGCTTCGGTGTTGGTGGGTAGGGTGGTTGGTTGCGGCGCTTCTGGTCTTGACGAGCTGGATTCTTTGTCTGAGTCGCGGTCCCAGGTATCTGGAAAGGGTGCCAAGGGGATAAAGGTAGGGATGTCCAGGGAGAAATTGGCAAGGGTGTGTATTGTCCGGTCTGCTGGGGAGAGGGTGGGGAGGTTGGGGGTTTGGGAGGTTGTGTGACAATAGGGTTAAGGTACTTTGTGTGTTTGTCGCTATTGATATGATGCGAATGCAAATTGATACATAAATGACCAGTTACTGCAAAATTGCAGATTGAAGGCATTATCATTTTTAAGCAGGAGAGATAGGATTTAACAGGACATGATGTGAACACATTCAAAAATCTCCATTTTCTATCACCCATAAATAGCACATGGGAAAAGAACCAATACATATACAATGATAGAAACAAATGTGCAAACAATCTCTCATAGATGCAGCAGAGTGCAACCACATCATCACATCAAAAAGCCACCCCCACCCACTCCAAATCAACCACCAATCTACCCAACAACACTCTCCACCCACTTCTTCTCCAACCGCCCAACCTCCCTCTTAAACCCCTCAACCTCCCTCCAGCAATCCAACGGCCTCCTCTCATTGTCCTTCAAACACCTCACAAGATCCCCCCGCGCCTTCTCAACCCCCTCATCCAGTTCGCGCACCTTGCGCCTCTCCGCCAACTTGGCGCTCAATGATGAGATCTCCTGCCGCACCCGCGCGCTGCTCAGTTCCTGCATCGGTGTGCCGTCTGTATTTGTGGAGGCGGGAGATGTAGAGGGGGATGAGGAGTCTTCTGCCAGGCGCTTTTCGAGGTCGGCGAGGGTTTGAGATTCGCGGGCACGGATGCGCTCGAGTTCTGCGGCAATGCGGTTTTGGATATGTAGTTCTAGTGTTTGGGCACGGGTTGAGTCGGTCTATGGGGTTTGTTAGCCTTGAATACATTTTCCCTGGTTTTGGAGTTCGGGTGACGTTTTGGGATGGAGGGGGAAGTAAAAATTTTGGTGAAGTAGACATAGATATAGAGTATAGACATACCTCTGGACTCTCCTGCAGGGATTCAACGAATGCTTGTGAAAATTGCACGGGGGTGTCACTGTAAATTTAACCAGTTCCAGAGGATTAGTGAGCATTTGCGTCCCCTCCTCTCTTCTATCGAAAATGAACAAAAAGCATGAATTGAACTAGAATTCATCTGAAACCAATAGAACTGAAGAAATAGAATTCAATCTGCAAGACCCGTCGTCAAATCATATGTCAATAACGGGAAGTCTCTTCTTCATCCCCAACAACTGCAGTCCCTCTGTTCCCGCATAAGGTACCAAATCCGCCTTCCGGACATTTTGACAGTCGAATGGCAGAGGCAATTCAACTCCGGTTCAATCCAATCCCCTCCACACAGATTGACCGCCCTCTCCGAGACGCTGTCATATTCAAAATTTCAGATCCCCACAGCAATCCGTTGCTTACAGTATGAAACCGAAACAACTAGAAATCAACCATGCCGAACCCTCCCCATCCCGACTCACCTTGAAAAGATATGTCTAGACGCGGTTCCCGCCGCGGCAGGTTTTGATCCTCCGGCTCCCATCTTGTAGTTTATGTCTTCAACTGTGTCTAGGTATAGCTTTTGCTTAAAAGTTCCCGGACTGCGAACGGCTTTTTGATTTGGCAACAGATATGGGGATGTTCACTTCGTCTGGCGAATTTGCGTGAGTCCAACGGTAACTGGGTTCCCGTTAGTCTTCTCTTAGCCCGGAGCAGCGGACGGGAAAAGAGATTTTCGCCAATTGGTTTGCCGCACAACAAACAGGCTCTTTATATTTGTTTAAAATCAATTGCGGGCGGGAATCAAGATATTCCAAGGTTTTGTAGTCCGGAGTTGTTGAGCGAGTTCGGTTTAATAAAGGATCACGTGATTATTCTGTTCTGGTCATGTGATATTGGTTTCTGTCCGCCTCCGTGAGGAAAAGAAAAAGGGGGAAATGGTCAGTGTATAGTAATGTGTTTTTACGATATTTGTAGGAGATCACAGATGTTATGAATGGAATGGCTAAATATTATTTATATGACTTATTACCTGAATTCCATTCATCAAAATACCAGTACCCAACATATTTTATAATTACTGAAGACGGTTAACCAAAATCTGAACCACTTTTCCACACCCATTAACCACTGAACACTATATACACATTGAGGATTTACATACATGAAACAAGCCAACAATATATCACAATCCAAATCAAAGCGTGGTATCATCATCAATCATCATCAATCAATGTATCCTTGTCAGCAACAGCTCTGTTTACCACTGCTTCATGACCATTACCATTACCAATGCCAAGGTTGCGGCGGCCACTCTCTCACATGTTCGGACTCCGACTCCGACTTCCAGAAATAGTAACTGTGGCATTAGAATCGCTCGCATCCATCTCTTCATCAATCATATAGAGCCCCAGTGGATATCTGTCTTCTCCCGTTCTCTCCCTCCCCACCCCAGCACCAGCTTCAACATCCGCAAGCCCATCGGCTTCCCCGTCCCCACTACCACCGTCCTCCTCCACGTACCGCTCAAGCGAAACATCCACCCCATCTCCCCTCCTTCCCTGCCTAAGACACCCACTCAATCCATTCCGGAGATGTCTCCCCAACGTCCCCCTCGCCCTCCTCATATCCCTATAAGTCTCCTGCACCACCGTCAACGGCGGCTGCTGCGGCTGTTCCCGTGGGGGCAACATACCATCCAAGCGATTCGCTTGTACATGAACAGTATTTTTGAACAGCGACCCGCACCTGCTCGTCCCAGCTCCAGCTCCACCACTCCCACTAGATGTAGAACACGATAACCGCCGCTGCACATTTGTCCAACACCGCAGCCATCTCTGTGAGCTTGCTGCTGAGGAACTGGATAATCTGCGGCGCGGGGAGCCCTGTCGACCGTGGATGAAGTGAAGGAAAAGAGGGCGGAGGGTTGGTGCTGAACCGAGGAGGATGCCGACATAGATTTCGAGAATGGACAAGATTGTGGCTCTGTTTGCGTTCCCTGGATAACGGGGTTTTTGATTTGTTTAGCATGAAGATTTTTTTAACAGAAAGGAGACTATGGGGTCAAAAGGGAAAGGATGATTGAAAACTTACAGGTCGAGTCAGGTTGTGTGAAGAGGCGGTGAACAGAGAAGACGCGGACGATGCTGACTATGAAGACGCTGTGGGTGCAAGGTTAGTTTAGTTAGAGGGGGTATTTCTCTCAGCTGAAAGGGTGGTGGCAACTCACAATGAGCCCATCCCAAGAATACAGGCGATTATTATTTTCTGCCGGAGGGAGATGGTAAGTCTATGAATAAGGGGTCTGCAAAAGAAAAAGTTTTTCCACATCTTGTTAGCCATATCCCTTGTCTTCTTTGTCTTCCACAGTTTGATACCAGCAATAATATCTCATCAATGATATGAATACATAAAAAGAGGCATTATTCACTCACATAGGAATAGCCAACGTCATCATATCCGTCGTAATCGACATTGCCGCATTTACATAATAAGAAGCCGCCCGATCTATACAATTGCCGTACATGATCTGCACATCCCAGAACTTCTCAACAGGCCGGCACATGAATATCACCACAATACAACTGGCGAAGCTATAGCCGAGAATGAAGAATATAAGTGTTTTACAGACGATGTGGACACGTGTGGGCGGGAAGATGCGGAGGTAGAAGAGGATTATGGAAATTTTCATCAGGGCGGTGCCGCAGATGTAGAGGATGCTTTCGACGAAGGTGATCTGGGTGGTTATTCATGTTAGTTGTTGGGTTGTAGTTGGATCTCCAGAGTTGGGTGAGAGGGAGCGGCGGGGTTCTAGGGGTTTAGGGGTTGAGAATACCCGAAGATATATTATGTAGCGAGATAGAGGGATGTCCCAAATGTGTTTTCCTAAACCGTAGTCGACAGCTTTTTTTACATTAAACAATTAGAACCGAATTCTTATATGTGCAGAGCCAATATCGAATAATATCAATACGCCGCATAGAGATTTGACTGGAAGATGGAAGAGATATAACATACCAAGTATCATCGTGATGGCGAAAGCAACAACGAAGAGCTATGGTTTTTGAGATGAGTTTCTCAGATTAGCAATGCGAATTATCTTGTCTGGCGTAGGATACAGACGTGCGGCTATCGCTTTCCACATCATTCGCATAGCCAGAGGCACCAACGAATGAAGCGGTAATGGTAACACAACTCCACGCTCAATGGTGAATCACGTACCAGTGCAAATACCATAACATCTATCCCATTCGACAAAATACAGTCAGCATAGAACAACGAATCTCAATCAATCCTCTTCCTCCTTTTCCTCTTTACAACTCCCTCTCCTCCTCCCCGCTCTTCTCCCAGTCCCATCCCAATTCCAAACTTCTACGGGGAGAAAAAAGACACGAAACTCACAATCATCAATCCCAATATATCGCAAAAATATTCCCCTCGTCAACAACCGTACCAGCACCGTAACAATCGCCAACGGCAAAAACACCGCATTCACCACGATAGACCGATCACCAATCGAAACGGGGTTTCTGAAATTTGAATGCACACCTGGCGGTGGCGGGCTTGCGGGGATTTCCATCTTCATCCCTCTCTCCACGCTCCAGACACACACGGAGACCCTCCTCTTGTCGTCTACTTGTCGCTGCTCCTGTTGTAACCCTTGCACTGGTTTCTTGTGGAATACTGGTGATGTGGATGGTATCGATGCTGGCGCTGACGTTGAGTCTGATATTGATATTGGTATTGATATTGACAATGAGGACGATGCAATATATCGCACCGTGTCGCATGGGATTGATGGGACATTTCTTCCATCTGTAAAACAAGAACTGTATCGTCTAGCTTGCGAGGCGCACGCGCATGCGGTCTCCTAAGCTTTCACTTGGACGATGGTGGCTGGCTCGTATAATCGCGACGGGTGCAGGAGTCGTTAATCTTTCCTGCTGAATGTGAGGATTGGTGTAGATGTGTAGTCACTGTACGTTATGTTCGGGCCAGGAAGGAGATCAGAGGGATGGATAGATTGGACCAGGGTTCCGAAACGTAGATCATTCCCAGAGAGCAGTATTTTTCTTAAAAAGAATTAAAATATATATAGATAAAAAGAAGTAAAATAATAAAAAATTAAAAAGAAAAGATAAAGATAATAAAACAATTCAAGGCACAGAGGGATGAGAGATAAACCGAGATCAACCTCATAACTGCGACATTGAACTTCCAGCCACCTGCAGTGAGAAGAACATGTCATCAAGGACTAGAATATTCATCGTTGAACTGTATTTTGTCTCTCAATTTTGCCTCTTTGTGTGCTGCCATCACTGCCCAGCATGTAGACAAGGGACCCCAAAGCTGCCAACCCAACCCTGGGTCAAGAGCAACTTAACGGATCGACCCGGGGATAGTCTGGGCGGGCCTAGGCCGATTGAGAGAGAAGGGAACGCTGAGTCCTTAACAATTTCCGAGGAGAGGGAAACGCGAAAAGTCTATTGAGGTTTGGGTTTGGTGGGGAGCCATTGTTGGAGGATCTAGGCGGTAGATATCTATATATAGGTATAGCTATAGTAGAGAAGTGAGTACCGGGCAAGGTACCTCTTGTGGGTCGGAAGATACCGTCGTATCTATGTATGATTTCTCTTCGTCAAAGAAATGGTAGTTATAGTGTTAAGTTACTGTTGTGTTACGCTATTGTCAAATTATTGTAGGGAAAGTATTTAACGTAAAGAGATTGATGATAGTGTGTGTAACTGTGTGGCTTTCAAACCAGGCATTGTATATATACGGGAGAATACCTACTACGACAAGTTAGTAATAGATAGATATCTCCTTGTAACTGTCTAAATAAACAAAAACGTATCAAGGAGGGAAAAAAAACTATTCCCTGCCACCCGTCCTCCCCGCCACAAGCGCCCCAAGCGCCGCCCCGACGCCACTCCCATCCTTCGCAACACCAATCGTAATTCTAGCCTCCCCATTCTCCCCAATCCCCTCAATCTCCCTAAATGCCTCTCTCAAATACCCCTCAAACCCTGGGTAATGCTCAACAACACTCCCATCAACCCCAATATCCACCACCCCGTCACCCTTCTCCACCTCCCCCTCCCCCCTCAGTCTACCTGTGGAGATAATCACCGCGCCAAGCGCAAGGGCACTTAACCGCGCCGCCCGCTTGCCAATGGCGTGCACCAGAATCTTCACGGCGTGACAGTCGTCTGTACTTGCGTTTTCGATGCCGAATTCCTGCCTCACTTGGCTGCGTGTGGCATCGAAGGCCGGTGAATCGTCCGCTTCCACTGTGCTGAGGAAGCTGGTGTCTATGCCCCATTGCTTGTGAAGGCCTGAATCGGCCGGGATGATTGTCACTAATCCGTTTTGCCTAGCAGCGGAATCGTTGCTGAAGAGCTTCACAGCCGGATCCTTGACCATGGACAGCAGAGCGCGTCGCAGGATCTCGCCTAGGAACATGCCCGATATGCGCTTTTCGAACATCTGAATACCTGGGTTGACGCTGTCGTTGTCCAGGTCGCTATCGAAGATCGTAGTCGGCAGGACGCTGAGATGGTTATCAAAGCTACCCCACTCAACATTAATAACCATCTCACCAGTTGCCCTGTCATATTTAGCAGCAGCGCTGTCACCATTCTTCTTGTCCAGCTTGGTTACCCGCGCCAGCTTCTCGACGTAGGCGCCATTCGTGCCCGTGCCGAAGATAGCGCCTATGAGCGCCTTCGATGGGCCAGGGGAGCTATACGAGCGCGCCATGAGCGTGCCGACGGTATCGTTGACCAGTGCCGCAACGCGGACGGGCAGCTTGCGCTCATCTATGGCATCCTGCAGCAACTTGCAGACATCCTTCCCTACAGCTTCTTTTATATCGAACCCCTTCGTCCAGCGTATGAGAGTGCCGCTGTTAATCCCGTGTTGGTCGACGGGGAAACTGAACGTGAAGCCCAGATTGAAGATATGGTCGTCTGTGTAAGGGGCTGTAATTTGACCGGTTTGTCGTTTCTTGATGTGTAAATCGAAGTGTTCGGATTGGTGGGTTGCGAGGAAGTTTTCGATTTGGAGAGCGAGGAAGGAGAAGAGGTCTGCGCTATTCTTTGTGGTCATGAGAGTGCTTGGGATGGGGACTTTGGATTGGCAGATGGAGAAGGTCGAGTCTCCGTGGAGATTTACGGAGCAGACGCGAAAGTTGGTTCCACCTAGGTCTACGGCTAGGTAGACGCCCTATACGCAGTTAGATTAAAAAACTGTTAGCCCATGTGTAGCTGAGGTTAGACGAAAGAGAATGGAGAAAGAAACCCTACCTTCTCCGTACCCTCTGGCACGGCAGTTACATATGTCGGAATCTGACGCAGTGTAGCACCCTCCTCCTCCAGCCCCTCGTGCATCTCCCGGATGAACTCTCTGACGCCGCGGTTGAGCTCTTCCGCCGAATACTCGAACTGGGCGGCGATGCGGCGGGCTTCATCGAGGACCGAGGAGGAGGAAGAGGACGAGGACATGGCTGCGAATGTAAATGCAAAATTATTTTAACGTGTAGAATAAGTATATAATGATATGAATATCTCGTTGGTTGTATGGATTGAGGCGTAGTATCTTGATCTCACTGTGGACGAAGGGTCTTTTCGGTGCAACAACTCCAAGTCTCTACCTAACAAAAATGATGAAGTAGGATGGAGAGAACAAAATAAATTCTGAAGATGGGATATTGATAGAATCCAAGAAAATACAGTTCATAAAGGCGATCTTTTCCCTTCTTTTCTTTTCTTTCCGGATTGCCCTTCTTGTTCTTCTATCTTCCCTTTTTTCTTCTCCTCACGTCCGGGCCAAGTTTGATGGATGGATGACGTTGACGGGTAACTTGACGGGTAAATAATCTCTAGGATAAACTGCCCAGATCTGAGATAGCAAGAGGAACGGACACTGTCTAGATATCAATGCTAGCGATATATCACTCAATATAAGAAATAAGAGTAAAATTGGAGGGCAAATAATCTGGGGAATTGGACTTGAAGGATGGCAAAGAGGGGTAGTGGATTGTTGCAAGGAACCGCAAAGGACCGAAAGTCGGGATAGGCAAAATAGCCGACGAGCACATATCCAGTTTACCTATGTTTCCAATTATAAAAAAAATTAGCCTCCAGATGATTTAGTATTCCTAATTACCAAAATCCCAAGTCCAATTGATGCTTTGTGTGTGCTCATGCAAGGAATGATGAATGCGAATGGCATGCTGGGCCAGTTTACAAATCTCATCCATCCGTATCAAAATATGCGTTTTTAAAATCCAACGTAGAGAGGACCATACTCCACATCCATCTATCCGTCGTAATTCCACAGAAAGAGAAAGAAATGAAAGAAAAAGAAAAAAAAAATGTAGAGTACTTAAATAAAATCAACCACAATCCGTTCCGTCCCCTTCAACCTCCATAGACCCATCCCTGCTCCCATTCCCATACCCATACATGTTCCCATCCAGAATCCACCTCTCATTATCCCCCTCATCGTCCTGCACCCTTCTCCACATCTGCCTCTGCTCCCTTCCCCTTCTCCCTACCCCGCCCTCATCCGCATTCCCATCTCCATTCCCGTCAGCCGTTCCCTTCCCCTTCGGCTTCCAAATAGGCCTCACCAAACCCCCACCAGCAAGCAGCGGATTATTCCCAAAAGCACCCTTCATCTCCTCTCCAGCTCCACCTACCTCCATCTCCTCATCCGCATCCCCCTCTATATCTCCAACCCCTTGTCCCTCCACCTCTTTCTCCGCCTCCTCCCATCTCTCCACTCTCCTAATTAACCCCATCCCGCTCCCTTTTCCCTCTAAACTCAACGAAACCACAATCCTCCCACCCTGCCTCTCCCACTCCTCCTTCCCCTTCTCCTCCATCTCCCTCAACACCTTCTGCTGCCTCTTCAACGCCAACGCCCTCTGTCCCGGCGTCATCCACAACGCACTCTGCCCGTGGACATCCGGCGTCTCAAACTCTGCAACCTCATCCACAACCTTTGTCCGGCGTGCGTTTTGCGCTTGGAATTGTAGTAGTTTGTCGCGGTGGGCTTTTGCTGCGTCTAAATCTGATACGACTCCATCTGCATTTCCATTTCCATCTGCAGATGATGGCAACAGCAGTTCCTCATTCCCTCCCCCATGCCTCTGATAGCCCCGATTATGCGCGCGCATCTTCTCACTGCCCCTCTCCGCTCTCAACTCGCGAATCATCCCCTGCACCTGTTCGGGCGTTAGCAGCGGTTGCTGGCAGAAGGAGCAAGGCTGAAGCCCCTCCAGGGAGCAGATGATCTTGCCGCAGTTTAAGCAGTTAGGAGCTGGGGTAAAGAGAGGGTGTAGCGTGGCGAGACAGTTGCATTTTCGAGGTTTCGAAGGGATGGAGTTGGAGGACGAGGATAGGGTAGGATTTGTGGTGAGTTCCAGTTGGGCGATGGCGGCAGATAGATCGGCGATGTTATCTGTGCTTGTGGAGGTAGCGGAACCGGAGCCGGAAAGAGATTTACGACTGCGGTTTCGTGAAGGGGATGATGTTGCTAGATGTTGCTGCTGTTGCCTTTTTGCGGCAGATGAGGCCTTTGCAGGCTTCGAGCGCACATTAGGCATAAACTCTGATATCAGCGGGCCGGCAGCTGATGGCGGTGGTTTTCTCATTTTCCCAGCACCACCGCCATTTCCTCCTTCTCCAGCACCAGCCCCACTCTTCTTCTTCTTCTCCTCCTCCTTCTTCTTCTTCCTCCACCTCTCCCCAAACCCAACAATAAACTCCAGCGCCTTCGCTGAGTCGCCCAGGATATTCCGTAGATGCTCCGCGCCCTGATCATGGTCGAGTGAGCATGTGTATTCCAGCAGCTGAGTGAGGGAGTCATGGTCGAGCTGGAGGAGGGCGGAGAGACGGGGAAGAGCCCAAGATTTCAAGGCGGGATCAAGAGTGGACATCTCTTATGATTTCCGTCTTGTACTCCCGGCCTTTTTTCTGGTTGGGGGGCAGGGCCCCTTGGGAAGGTGTGTGAGGGGTTGGGGATTGGAGCGATGTTGAGCAGTTGGAACTTTGGAAGCTAGACTCCGCTTGCTGCGTCCCGGCCATACCATTCATTCCCCGAGAGAGGCCTAGCGCCCCTAGGCCCAAGCCTAACGCATCCACAGCCACCCACAGCCACCCAAAGCCACCCGCAGTCACCCGCTGAGCCCTACTACTTACTAGCTTTTAATTATGCATCACCGTGGTAACTAATGTAATCCAACCACCGAGCGGCGGATTCTCTCTGAAAATCATCAAATATTCAATGTATTCAACAACCAACAACGCTTAAACATTGAAAATATTAATAAATTAAGATTATCTAATAGTTGAGTATATAGCTGTTTATTAGAGCAACTGCATAGAGTATGTTCAAAAGTCACACAGTCACTATAGCATGGTGGAGCTCGCTGGCGAGATATCTGAGTTTAAACCTGCATATCAAGCTGCTGAACACGCCTATGATATTCCTGTATAGATAGAAGAGTAGTCTGACCTAGATTAGCATGTCTTCATGTCTTTTTCTTCATCTATCACTCATTCTCTGCTTGTAGAATCTTGATTTCTTGAAGAAGAAGATTTGTATTCATTGTCATCTGTGCTGTAGATGATAGCAGTGATATTGATATATATAGTGAAAAGATAATATTTTATAGAATATTCTCTATATTTAATGATTTAAGCTCTACTTCAGCAAAGCCATTATAAATATTTCCTTTGGTAAAGATGCAGATAAATAAAAAGATAAAAAATTATCTTTATTATATGTTTGTTTTCTGCAATCATTATTACTTCAATCAGCTTTTCATATATATACTTTAGTGACATAAAAACATCAATATTCAGTGATTAAAGAAGATAAAAGATATGAACAAATATGTAAAAATAGAAAATTATATTATCATTATAAAATTTTTAAATTCTGACAATCAAATAATTATTATGATCATTAAGAATAAATAGTTATTTTATACTTACTGAATAGCATTTATAATATAATTTAAAATGTTCAAGTCAGAATATATTTATTACATTAAAATTCACTTACTTGTACTTATAGCACTCTTCATTATTAAAAAAGAGCTGATTCTTGATATCAAGATACTTGATGTTTCTCTCTTTTAGAATTATCATTAATAAAATAAAATACTTTTTGACTTTATATATTCAATAATTATGATTTAATTATAATTTCTTTGAATAATTATATGTGATCTCTTACTACATTTAGCTACAATAAAAACTTTTAAAAATGATAGAGTTTTATTGTAAAGTTAGTTTTATTAAAGTTAAAAATATCATTTTATTAATTTTATATTTTTAAATAATTTTATATCATCTCTAATCACTGTTTTATAATTTTTTGATTCTTTTATTTCATCTGTTAGTAGAATATATGATAATTATAATGTGTATATAGTTGAAAATAATGTTTAACAAATCTAGATACTCAGTTGACTCTGAGAGTAATAATAGAATCAAAAGTGTATATTTAAAGTAGAATCTGTGTCATATCATATAGAAATTTTATTCAGATTAAAAAGCCTCACTTATCTGAATTCAGCAATTGCATGAGAAAAATATTTTCTTCAATCTCTATCAATTTATGATCATTTATATTTTCCAAGTGTGATTTGATGCCAACAAATTGTTCACAGAGAGTAGTTTTAGAAATCTCATATATCTTTGCAGCTTTTATTTTTGATTGAATTGTTTTTCAATTTATATGCAGCAATAGTCAACTGTATGTGAGATTCTTGAGATAGAGACATTGTGAATTAAAAACACAAAGAAATGATGTGTTGAAGATGGTTGAGTTGAATATTTGATGATTTTTTCAAAGAGAACCCGCGGTTCGATAGTGTCCGCGGTTTCAAGTGGTGGAATTAACTACGTTAAAAATGACTTCTTAGGTGAAGTTGTAACGAAACGACCCAATAACTGATCATCACAACCCTTCCTTCCAACTAGTATTGTTAGTTATTTGTAGATATGGACAATTCTTCAAAAATAATCTCGAAATGTAGCAGCCACCATTTAAACTGACACACCTGTTCAATGTCTGTTGGGTAACTAACTGACTCCCACAGGTCCCCCTTAACTACTCAGCTGTGCGTGTCGACACTGGACCACCGGGTACAATTGCATCCCGTCTCACCCCCGCCATCTTGATAGCTGAGGAGGATGGATTTGTGCTAATTTCCTAGAAGCCAATTTGCCAAGTGCCTTCAGCATTCCTCTCCCTTTTTCGTTTCATTTCTTTTTTTATTTATTTTTTTTTTTTCATTTTTTATTTTTTATTTTTATTTTTTATTTTTATTTTTATTTTTGGCTTTTATATTAACTAACTCTGTAACTAGCTATGAATGGAGTGTCGATGCTCTAACATTTCAACTCATCTTCAGACCAGCATGATCTCATACTCTGCTGACAGCTGAGTAGTTATCTTTTATTTTTACTTATTAATCGTGGATTTCCATCTTAGAAAATTATTCTGTCAGTCATTCTTAGTGTATATTAACTAGTTTATTTATTTTTAGTCAAATCTATTAAAAAGAGGGAAAAAAAAAAAAAAAAAAAGGTGTGCCACCGCAACCACCAGAGCCTGTCTCACATCTTTGACCCCAACCACACTAACTCAATAACGCTATGCCCTTCTCTAGCATTTTCCTCTTCCCCGTTCCTCACATAACTCTGATACACATCCCCCCCAATAACAATCGCATCCTCCAACAACCACCTCTCCTTCCTCACGCCTGCCTGCTCCTTCGGCCTCAGCGGCCCAAGCCTCCTCTCAAACCCATGCTCCTCATCCCATGTCTTCTCGATCTTATCGAAATCCACCGCATCGGTGGCGAATAGCTTCGGGTCCGTTATAGTGTATTTCACAAGCGAGTAGCCATTCGTCAAGACCCAGAAGATTTTCGATATTGTCCTCGTTTCCTCGTCGAGGATGATACCTTCGTCGAACCGCCATCGGCGCAGTACAGACCGCCTCCCTGCGACAACGGCAACAGTGCTCATCTTAACAACATCCTTTGTGTACCAACTGTCCCAATGGTGCAGGCTGTCAATTCTCCTCCCAGACTCGAAGAGCCCGTCCACAACGCCCCGTAGATCCACCTGATATAGCGAATCCCACGTCGTCAAATTTGTATGACTGAATGTCTCAATGCACTGCGCCAGCTTCTGGTCACCGGGCTGGGAACCCCATTGCACGCACATCTCATACACATCGTACAGTTGTTCGAGTAGGGGAATGGAAACGAAGACCCCCGCGCCCCCGAAGCCCATGTGGCCCCATGTATCGACCTGCGTACTTGCTTCCGAGAGGGAGCCAAGGTAGATGGGTTTTGAAGCGTTGAGGGTGGATAAATTTGTGGCTAGGGAGGGGAGGGAGAGGAAGAAGGTGTCGTCATCCACCCAGCTGACCCAGGTTGTGTCGGGCCGGTGGGTTTCGATGTGTGATATGAAGGCGTTGACAAGAGAGAAGTAGCGGTCTGTGAATTCCAGGGGGCTTGTTTGGAGGGTGATGTCTAGCCCGGCATTTCGGAAGAAGGCTTCGTGCTCGCGCAGGTTTTCGGTGTCGGAGGGGACGAGGACGAGGAGGCTAGCTTGCGTGGAACCGTAGGAGTATAGCAAGGAAGGGAGGAAGTGGCGTAGACGGTCTGTGGTTGTTGCGAGGCCGAAGAGGATTTTGGATGTCTGGGATGGGTCGTGGTCAGCGGCTACATCGATGTCCACTACGGGTGGGCAGGGTTGGGATTTCTCGTTGGAGGATTGATCTCCTGTCATCCCACGGTTCATGGGGCGGAAAGGCTGCAGAACCCGGCCGTGGATGGTTTCTAGGGATTTGAATTGTGTTTCGGGGGCAAGGCGGTGGGCCCGCAGATAGGTGCGTGTGTAGTTCTTTGCGATTAGCCATTCTGGGAAGGATAGGGGATGGGTTGTTACTATGCCTGATGTATCGCAGAGCTGGTTTGGCTGTCCCAATTCGAGTTTTGGTTGAGGAGTTCCATGATGTGATGGTGATGAGGCTGGCAGGGGGGAGGGGGGAGATGAGGAGGATGAGGAGGATGAGAAGGATGGAAAAGATGAACAAAGCCCAGAGGAGAGACGATGGCCAGGCTTAGTGAAGCAATTCAGGGCAGCGTCATCATAGTGGTTGAGACTCCAGAGGAACAGGGCGATGGTGAAGATGGCGGCGACGGAAGCCAACAACTTGGGTCTGACATACAACATTGGAGTGAATATGAGAGCAACCGCGCTGGTTTTTTTCAGGACCGGCGTAAGCCTTTGATGTCGAAGTCAACAGGTATCTCCTGAGAGCCCGTTGATCATTGTGAGTATGGAAGTAGACGAGAAGAGTGTAGGGGTATCTTTTGGCTATTTCCCCTAGTGATTATAGGGGGCAGAGTCACTGGGGTGTATATTTAGGGAAAGACAGAGAGAGGTAGAAACGAGAGGCAACATCGAAGGAAGATGTAATGCACACGCAGAGAAAAGGAACAGGAAGGGGAAGTTGAAGACGAAGACGAAGAGTAGAAATGTCGAAGATGACAGATGTTCAACACAAAAGCGTGTTGGTATGTTAGAACCTAGGTATGTATATACATTGCCGGAGAGGCGAGTCGCGTCGAGTCGAGACGAGGCATACCGCACGGCAACACTTGCATTGGATATCTACTGAGCTTACTGAGTCTACGTCGAAGAACGGGATCTGTATAACCACGCGGTGCTTCAACCAAGAAAACAGGAGATAGATAAGGATGATGATAAAAAACGTCTGAGAAACACGAAGAAATGTCGCAAAATCGGTCAAACAGACCCGTGTTGGATGGTGGATACTTTGCTTCCTTATTTCTTCTTCTTCTTCTTCTTCTTCTTCTTCTTCTTCTTCTTCTCCTTCTCCTTCTTCTCCTTCTCCTTCTACTTCTTCTTACTCTATATATATATTAGATGCCATCATCCCCGAGAGTTAAGTTATGACAGCCGCACGTCCATATTCAGACAACGCCAGATGGCATCCCAACTTATTCATCAGATCATCTTTCTTTTCTTCTGTGACCTCCATCTTTTGCTCCCAGCATTGTTTTTTAATCTTTTGATGCCATGACTTATGCAGGGTCTGGGTGGACCTGCTCCACCTCCAGCGGCGAAAACCCATCCTGGTTTGCTGTTAGATAGATGGCTAATTGCCTAGGTACATAAATGGTTGTGGCCATCCGGCCCATAGTAAATAATCAAAAAAAAAAAAAAAAAAAAAAAAAAAGGTGGGTTCGATCTCGTCTCATCAAAAGCTGTCTCTTTAACTAGCTGTGATTCGCGGCATACGGAATATTGTCGGATGCGCCATGCAGAGATGCATCCCAAGACAATCTGTTGCGTCCTGCGACCTGGCTGTTGCAACAAGAGGTGGTTTTTCAGGAGTCGTGATGGCGACTGTCAGAATGGCATGCGTCAGTCTGGTTCAGCCTTTCTTAGTCGGCATTGATGGAGGGGACAGAACAAGTTGGAAAAGCCTTAAGAGGGATCTTTTAAAGATGAGAGGTTTTATTGGAGTGACAAGTGGGTGGAGGTGGGTGGATGGTGTACGCGAAGTTATGGACCCGTTAAAAAGTATATCGATACTAGTGAAATCAGATTCTGGCTCTATTATCCGTTCAATTTGCTCGCAATGGTTTATTTTATTATTATATTTGAGCATGTTTCAACTTCGGACTGTAGAATGCCTTTTTGAAACGTGTTTGAAACATAAATTATATAGGATATACACTTGGTTATGTAGATAAGTATACCGTGACCGGCCACTCAAACGATCGGGCCTCTCAACGATCTGCGCAATAAAATCCCCTGCCCTGGATACAAAATCGAATATCTCCACAAACCACCAAATAAACTTAAATTAGATTAAGAATATTAACGGGATCTGAAAATAGACTTTGGGAAATATGTTAGTATATCCAACATTTGGGACACCTTTATAACGCCGGCGCAGCGTATCCTTGTTGATTGAATTATTTTTTGGCAGCCACCGTATAAATTTTTGATTGTTTGAGCTCTTAAATCTTATTGCGAGTTGAATCGAACGTTCGCTAACCATGGCTCGAGCGGATTTGAAAAAGGTGGAAGGGATTTGGTGGAGAAATCGCGGATCGTTAAGAGTGGCCGGTCACGTTATACAGCTATGTTCCTCCTCCCTTCCCGCAGCATAGACAACTTTCTGCATCAAACCGCCTCTTTGATCAACCCTCATCATTCTAGTTGACAATTAAGCAACAACCGCAAGGGATTATATATGGTAATTATATAAGCACTGTCTAGTAGGTAGTTATTATATTCAGCTATATTACATTTGCTGTACGGAGTAGATGAGAGATCTTCGCTTTTGGTCTTTGAATTTAAAATTCTCAGTTGTTTTCTCAATAAGCTGACTGAGTTTTCAAGCTCTAGTAGTTTTAGTTAATTCTGTAGGCTGTTTGCGAGAGACAGGAAGGGAACGGGATGCTTATTCAAAACTGGACAATATCAAGAAAGCTCGACTTATAGCTAAAACTCACTTGATGACTACAGGTAATATCCGGGAACAGAATATAACCCCAAATCTGATGGTTATGTCACCCCCAATACACAATCATCTCAATGAGGGTATGAATATATATATATATACATCAACTCAAAACACCTTCTGCACTCCCATCCCAATCCTCCCCTACCCCCTCGCGATCTTCAAATTGCAAAAACTCCCCCCTCTCCACATCCCCATTCGTAATTGTTTCCCAGACCGATCGTACTTGGTCGATCAATCCGTCATCGAACGCCAGGTCTAGACTAGGCGGTGCAAAGGAGAATACCCGATCTGATAGACTACTCGAAACGGAGGGTGTTTCTGTAGCAGAGGAAGATGATGATGGCTCGTTGATGGTACCTAGTTGCGTGTATCGAAGACTCCAGAGGATTCTTGCATTCGCATCTATGGAGGTAACGAGGTTTGTTGTGGCGGATTGGATAAGGGGTTGCCCATCACCATCATCATCGTCACCTGTTAAGAGGGTGCTGCCGTAGATTACACCTTGCAGGTATGTTAGCATACTTAATCATTAATTATGTAATGATGGGTTGTAAATAATACAAAGAGACCAATTGGGGTAGCTCTCTTCAGGCTGTCAGAGGAAATTTTATCATCAATATTGTTGCAGACAATGTAGATAAGTATTCGTTTAAAGGTGTAATCATCATGTGAGAGCATATGGCCAGGGTATTGGTGCTGGATTTATGTGATGTAGCAGGGGAGAAAGGGTGATATTTACATTGGCCGATCGGACATTCCCCTGTATCGCTGGAGTGTACGCTTAAGTAGACAGGGGGTTGACCCTTGCGAGCCGCTGTTCCAGGGACAAACACAACAGCTCCAGCTGGGATGGGTCCGCCTTCTGACGTAGGTGGGAAGAGACTCTCCAGCGGAGACGACACGATCATAATGGCGCGGGCAACCCTGGCGCAAGAGGCAATTGCTGCTTCGGATTCAGCTGGTAAGTCCCATGGCGATCCCACAACAAACTTGCTGCTGACAGTCTCTCCATCTGAGAGCTGAACACGCAGCAGTGGATCATCACCGTCTCTTTGACCGGTGGCCGGCATTTCCACATGCTTTACGCCCCTATTCAAAACGTACACACCACCGCCAACCGCACAGGCGCGATTTCCTACCTGTGACATCTCTGCGCCACCACCCCACTTGGCAAGAAGAGCACCGAAACCAGCGCCAAAAACGCCAATTGATCCCAAATGTCTTTTTATATTGCGAAGAGCATAGCTGCTGCTTGTGTCATCTGGCGAACGAGGAGACAGGGATAAAGAAATTAGCGGGTCATGTAGCTCCAAAGGCACCTGGAACTTTGACACAAGGTATTGTGAGAAAGGAATATCCAGGTTATTGTCAAGGGTGCTGTCCCCTTCATTTGTCCCGTCTGCCTGAAGTGGTTGGGCAAGATGTCTTAAAAACTTCATCAGCGTTCGTTTCGACTTGTTCGACATGCTGTCATCAGCGAAGACATCTTCTCGACTTCCAGGGACTCGATCCAAAGACACAGATCCTGCTGGATCGGATGCGGCCCTGAACACCCACAAACTCCCCACGGCCAGGAAATCCAATTGTTGGTATATTCTCGACGAAACAAGATATTGAATTAGCCTCGAACGGGAGTATATAAGTTGCGGAGACAGTGACAGTGTATATGCCCTTGAAGGTGATAATTTGCCGTTGTCCCCCGCTGGTGGAGTGGAGAAAATTGAGGCGGCCTCAAAAGGAATAGAGCCCGGAGCTGGTCAGCAGGGCCTGATCAGCATCCATGAGTCAAGAACTCGTGGCCTGTTTTGGCCATTAGAGCCATGGTTAACTGTTAACGCTGTATCTCACCCTCGTTGATCTTTTTCACCCAGTCTTCGGCCTCGTGAAGGCTGAAGGCTGCCTCAGAGCCCCCATAATAGCCATGTTTGTCAACATGAAGAATTTTTTTGCCTGAACGAGATAGTGCTCTGATCCAGCAGTATCAAGCAGATTAGCATAAGAAGCAGTCAAGAAAGAAAAACACATATATAGAGAACAGATTATCACTTACAGTGCAAGAAGAGATTGTGGCAGGCCAGTACCAGAGATCAGCACATCCCAGTCAACATCAGTAAGCTTTTCCATGATGATCGTACGGACATTACAGATACACTGCTCAATCCATGATAAAATAGAAGCCCATTGCAGCTGATAATATACAGTGCTGCCAATTCCAAATGTTGGATATATCTTAATGTTGAGAAAATTTTTTTTTTTTCTTATGTGGGAAAGCAAGGAAAAGAAGGGAGAAAGAGGCAGAAATATACTCCGTATTCCGTAGAAAAGTAGAGAGTGAGTCACATGATAGAGGGCAGGGTTTGGCGTTTAACCAAGCCTCAAATTCAGAACAATCAATTGTCAAGATTCTTTTTTCTTTTCTTCAACTCACTCCTGCGCAGACAGGCCGCTTCACACTTCTGTTGCTGCTTTGGCGAACTTGCTTTTGGATACGCCTTCATTGGATGTGTCCGTTATGGAGTGTAGAGTACATAATTCACCCTGTATCTGCTGCTCCGGAATCTCAAGTCTGATGGAAGCGGTTCGTTTTGCGGTGACACATACTCTCTATATTCAAAGATAGTTTTGCCTGCTTATTTTACTCGTGAACTTACTTAAAGAGGAACATTTTTTTTTTTTTTTTTTTCCATAGACAAACGTAATAATGTTGTTGCCGCACGGATCCTCGCCTCATCATTGCTCGAGCATAGGAACTCTCCTTCCCATGGCGGGAGGGATGTCTTCCTAAGCATGGCTTTGAATCCCACAGCAGAGCAGCATCTCAACTCTTCTTCTAGATGTTTCAGCAGAAAAAGAAGGTTTAATTGATTGAACATAAAATAAAACCAGCCACTTTTTACGGTAAGCCGCACAATGCCGCTATAGCATCACTCTTTCGCTCCTTCTTCCACAACCTTCGCACTCAAGATCTTAACGTCATCAACCGGCCTATCCCCCGCTCCCGTTTTCACCATCCCCATCCGTTGCACAACTCCCATTCCATCCTTCACCCTGCCAAATATCGTATGCTTCCCATCCAGCCAAGGTGTCGGAGCAAGAGTAATGAAAAACTGACTACCATTGGTATTGGGCCCGCTATTGGCCATGCTCAAGATCCCAGCGCCAGAATGTTGCAGCGACGAGCTGATTTCATCCTCAAACTTCTCGCCGTAGATCGAACTTCCCCCCCTGCCAGTGCCGGTTGGATCTCCACCTTGGATCATGAAATTTGAGATGATGCGGTGGAAGATTACGTTGTCGTAGTAGCCGCGTTGGGCGAGGGATGCGAAGTTCTTGCATGTCTAAAATTGAATGAAAAGTGAGAATTAGCAAATAGAGTAAAAGTGGGGTATTGATCTCAAAGCGAGAGGGGTGCGCAGACGTGCCTTGGGCGCATGGTCGTTGTAGAGCTCGACGGTGATGGAGCCCTGAGAAGCGTTAGCAAACCTATTCCAATAATATACAGACAGAGCTCTAGTTTGTAAGATTTAGCAGTACCATCGAAGTCTCGAGAATCACGTTGGTTACAACCATTGGTGCTGTTATGTACTGGCCGTACCAATTAGAAATTGTTGTTGGAGGGTTTTCTCAGAATTCAAGAACTGAACAATGAAGCTATTGATTGATGATCTTAGATAGCTAACAAAAACGTGGCAACGGGACTTTCATTACTTGGGGGGGTGGGGGTGGTTGGGGGAAATGGTGCGGAAAAACACTAGTTATAGTTAAGCGAGATTGCACGCTGACTAATCACAGATTATCAATAACTAGCTAACGTAATCAATGGCTCCAACTCTCTTGGGAAGGATTCGGTCCATTCATCAAGTAGGAACTGTCTAGCCAATCGGCTCTACCTAGTGTGGGGTTAGGGTCACATGCTGGGATGGAAGGATGTTGATAGATTGATATGATAACGAGCTCTAAGGCTTTGATAAGGTCAATTGCCCCCCTTATTGTCGATATGGAGCTCCCGTCCGTATCAGCCCTTTGCCTCCTATTAACCCAGCATCCTGCAACTTATCATTCAGCCAGACCAGTTCACATGTCGCCTCCGTTATAACTGATATTCTGCTTCCGTGGTTGATTTTGCAGTGGAGGTTTGATGCTGGAGAAGCGCCATGTGATTTTGGATGCTTCGTTTATGAATATGATAAAGCTGGACGAAGATTTTACTGGGCTTCTGCACCTGTCCAGTCTGAATCCATGTACATATAGGTTGAAGGTCATTCTCATGCTGCAAGCCAGCTTGAACGGGTGCCAATTTTTTATTTTTGTTATAACTACTTGAGATATTGTGACATTTATTTGAGGCGTGCTCAGCATGCTTTGATAAGCCGAGAATTGAACTGCGGAACAGAGTTGACTGTGAATACAACTAATCATCTAGATGGCTATAAGTAATTTTATAGTTTTGTAACACGACTTTTTTCAGTGTAAATTTTCGTTGAAAATCTATTAACATTAATATGACAATAGATTTTTATGTTGAATTTTTTTAAGAATTTTATCAATATGATATACTTTACAAGACTGCGAGATTCTTACTCTCTAAATGTTGTATTTTCTTCTTCTTCTTCTTCTTTTTTTTTTTTTTTTTTTTTTTTTTTTTTTTTTTTTTGTAGAGCTAATTTTCATAATCTCTATTATACTAATTTATATAACTGTCCTTCAAACATTTATTTATCAGTTATATGATCAATTAGGCGATCTTTTTTCCACCCCGATTCATACACTATGTATTCATTCTTGCGAATTTACCTTTACGAACTCCTCCTTCTTTTCCTTCCCTAATGAATTTGTCTCTTACAGCAAGGAAGTGTTAGGACTGCACTCAGTAGCATGTCCGCAACATAAGCTTTATTATGAGATCTATCAATTCATCTTATATGTATTATATTTCATGCTAATTGAGCGCTGCATATAAATTATTTCATTTTCCAAAAGTGTATTATTCAAGAATGCGGATATATAATCATTTAACTTCGCTTTTTATTTCTTGTTGCTAAGCTGTAAATAATAAGTAGTTACTCGTAAAATTACTAATTACTGCTTGAATAATCATATCTTATATACTTGCAATTTAGAGATATAAACCTGTCTTATTGATGTACACTATTCACTGAACTAAGAAATTCTTCAGTAGAGGTCAGCTTTTGATTTTCTTGTTGAGAATTCATGTGTGTGGTTCAACTGTGCAGTTGATAGGAATGGCTCGTGAGAGCAACATCGTAACTACACCTTGGGAGCTGCTTGCATGCTTAAAAATTGCTTAGTTTCATAACTAAGCTCTCATGATTAATTAAAAGAAGCCTTCTTCCTTGATTGGAAGCTGGATCTTTTTTGATTTGATGGGCATATCGAATGATTTAGTGGTTCATTGTGAGATGGTGTCTAGGTATTTGGGTGATCCACTTAAGTTAGGTTTGCATAGGGAGTGAGCTGATGGAGGCTCTATGGCAGTTCAGGCACAGCCGCCTTCCGCTTGGCGCTCCCGATCCTGAACCAAGCACCAAATGAACCTTAGAGAAAGTTCGCAAACACCCACCTCACACTCCTTTATGAACAACAGGGGATTCTGGAGACGACATCAACAATCCTCTCTCAAATAATGAAAATTTTTATCCCTACTATATCCTTCTTCTTTTCTGCGTAGCTCCTCAGTCGACTTCGACTGTGCGACGCTCTCTCTCCGTCCAAGGCGCTCCGCAATATGGAGTCTCCAGGCCTTTTAGCCAAACTGCTGGAGCAGGTCCAGCTCGAGTTTACTAAGTGCAAACCTCTCATACCTACATATAGTCACCTGCTCGTGTCAGCTCTCTTCCCCATCTACATAGGTGCCCATGCATCCTTAACAAGACCATCCTCCGCGGCCAAACCAACCACACGCAAAAACAAGTTAGAGACCGACGATGAAAATGAAGATAGCGACGAAGAAGACGACGAATCCAGCTTGACAAAAATGGAAGGCCTTGAGCCTTCTGATGCCATCATGTTCCCCGTCATGGCCGGCTTGACGCTGGGTGGCCTATATCTCCTGATCAACTGGCTCAATGACCCGGCCATCCTCAATAAGATTCTAGGCTTTTATTTTTCACAGGCTGGGACTGTTTTTGCCATTGCGTTTATGGGAGATGGGCTTTCGGTGCTGAGGTCGTTTATCTTCCCCTCCCGCTACGTTGCGGATGGCGTGGCGTGGAAAGCCAATCAGTGCAAGAGGGCTTTCGTGCCTGTTGAACATGACGGGCTGCCTTTGGAAGAGGTGCGTGAGGAGCGTAAATCTCCGCTGCCGGGTTCTCTGGGGGAAAGTCCCCTCCCCGCTTCATTTCTAGAGGCACTCTGGAGTGTGCGAGGGATTGTATATAGGAAAGCTACACTCCGCGCCTATATCCGCGGAGTCGTCGAGGTCAAAAGCAGATTCACGATTCTCGATATCGTGGGGAGCATCCTTGGTCTTGTAGCCGTATACTACTTTACCTTCGTCAAGAAGCCGTGGTGGCTTACCAACTTCCTAGGCTTCAGCTTTTCCTACGGTGCTATGCAATTCATGTCGCCCACGACATTCTGGACGGGCTCATTGGTTTTGAGCGCTTTGTTTTTTTATGATATCTACTTCGTATTCTTCACGCCGCTGATGGTTACCGTTGCCAAGAGCCTGGATATTCCCATCAAGCTGGTATTCCCGCGGCCCCCATCACCGGGGCAGGATCGTGATTCGGTGAATATGGCTATGCTGGGGTTAGGCGATATCGTGATACCTGGTATGGTGATCGGTTTAGCACTCCGGTTTGATCTTTTTCTTTACTACAAGCTCAAAGGCGCTATGTTGTCACTCAGAGCAGACGGCCGAGGTGTCAGCAACAGCGAGCCCGGGAAAATTATATACGTCAATGCCACCGGTCGCTGGGGTGAGCGTTTCTGGTCATCGGGTTCCACATCTTCACCAGTCACAAATCCTTCGCAGTGCATGGATGGTGGAAAGCTCACATTCAACGAAGCCAAATCCTTCCCCAAGACATATTTCTACGCCAGCCTAATTGGGTACGTGATGGGCATGTTGGCCACGCTTCTGGCGATGCAGATCTCCGGCCACGCGCAACCCGCCCTTCTCTATCTCGTCCCAGGTGTCCTTGGATCCCTGTGGACAACTGCGTTCGTGAAGGGGGATATCAAAGAGATGTGGAATTTCTCCGATGCAATCCAAGAGGAAGAGGAAGAAATAACAGCAGATAAAGATAAAGAGAAGAAAATGGAGGAGAAAGAAAATGCGCCTTCCGCAATGGGACTTTTCCGCAAGGTATTTTTTGGTAAAGACTCGAAGGCATCTACGAATCCTTTTAAATCTCCCAAGGGCAAATTCAAGGAACCATCTGCACACGAGACCTCTACATCTCGAGACATATTCTCGTTCTCCATTTCCATCCCAAAATCGAAAGCTATAACTAATCCTTCCACCAACCCCATTACGCCCTCCGACAAAGACAAAGTGAAAAAGTATGATACGAAACTGTCCCAATATAATCCAGCTGCGAGACGGGGGGAAGGGGATGATGAAGAAGAAGTTCACAGCTCCTATTCTGACAGCACACCTTCATCTTCCCTTTCGTCTCCCCTCCTTGTGGGAGGAATTGATATCCAGGAGCCGGCAATGAAGAGGCGGAGGGCCGAGGGGGCAGGTGATAGGAATAGAATTCCGAGTTGAGGCTGTGCACTGTGATTTTGTAGTTTTAGATTTACATTTATGCCTTGGTTTTGCATCAGATCTCTGGCATTTCGGTGGTTTGGGCGTTTGTGCAATCAATTGGGATATTGAGGCGAACCATATGGGTTGAATAACTCTGTTTTTTCTATGCTGTAGATGTTCATCAACGCGTGGCTAGAGATATATGAATAGAAAAGGAAGATACGTGTCTCTTCTATATTGAATCTCTGATATGGCGTGGCATGGGTGACGAAAAGAGAAGGCGAGGGTTTCGGATATATACATCGACGCCAACTTCAGTGCATATATCGGATCCCTCTGGCCTTGTTACGTATTGTTACCCTTCAGCCGTGGATATGAACATAATGCGGTCGAATTCCATGAATGCATAATATCTGCAATGTTAGAGGAAAAGTATGTTCCCATATACCAAAACATTGGAAATCTATCCACCTGCCACCAACCTGCACCTTTAAAGTGATCAAAATCATCGTCCCACAAGCAACCCTTTCCATTCCTCCCATTTACCCGTTGCCAATTCGGCAAGCTCTCTCACCTCCCTCCTCCCCACAGCCAACCCCCCGTTCTTCTCCAACTTCCAAATCTTCACCTCCCCATCCCGCCCCTTGTCAACAACCACACACACCCTCTCCGCACACAACGACTCCTCAAACGCATCTGGATCAGCAAGAATCCACCTCCGCGGCCTCCCTTCACCACCCACACTCATCTCCCCCACCGGCCTCTTCAAAAACGAATCCATATCCACCCCCGACTCGCCAACCGGCATCGGAATCTTCCACCTCTCCGCCTCATCCGCCTCAAACACCGCAAACGAGCTCGCAATGGGTAACCCGCGCAACCTCAACGGACGCGCCTCAGCAACATCGTCGGAACACAGCACCATACCGCGATCCATATCCCACCACGCTTTTGGTAGGCGCGTGTCGTGTAGTGCAGCGACGACGGCGCCCCACGCTGCATCGAAAAGGTTGCCTGCGTGCGAGATTATGAGGACGTCGATGTATAGGGTCCAGAAGGCTTTTGTTTCTGGTTCTGGTTCGTATGATTGCGGTTGGGGCTGGGTGGGAGTTGACGTGTTGGCTGTTGCTATGCTTGTGAGGTCCGGTTGGTGGTGAAGAATGCGCAAATCTGAGGCTCGGATCAGGCGGGTTGAATGGAGGAGACAGAGGAGCTTGTGGGAGAGTGATTGGGCGAGTGCGGAGGGGGGGGCGGAGGGGGAGATGCCAGGGGCACAACCCGTGCTGAGGGAGAGGTTAGGGACGAGGAGGTTGAAGTCACGTATTTCGGAGTCGTCGTCGTCGTCGTCGTCGTCGTCGTCGCCGTCGCTCTCTTCTGTTTCTTCATTGGTGCGCTGCTGTTGCTTTTGCTGTTGGTATTGGTGCACCGGTGCGCCTCCCGTTCTTCTCCGTTTAGAGGAAGTAGAATCCGATGAAGATACGTTCCATGCTGCTATGTCATCTGTTGAGAGAATTTCGCCGCGTACACCGCATACCACGACTGTATCGCCAGTGCGAACTACGGCGCTGGCATTGGTATGGGTTAGGGAGCCGGTGTTAACGGATACGGGGCGGAATTGACATGTCGAGCGTCCATTTACACGCAGAGGGGGTCGCGAGTCTGGGGATGGGGGTGAAAGATGCGCAAGGAGGTAGGCATGCGGTTGTAGCCTGGCGAATTGGGAGGGTGGGAGCGAAAGGGATGGAGGAGGCCCTTGAAGTGATTTGGATGAATCTGAGTTCAGGCTTGAGGTGGCAGTTATAGGTGCAGGCGCCATTGGTCTTGGGTTGTGGGTAGCCTGCAAAATGGTAGCGCTTGAATAACGGCTTCGAATGTGCTTGAGAGATATTAACAGCCCATCAATGCATGAAGTTTCTCATTTGACGGTGAACACTCTTTTATGCGATACCGACATTGACGCGGCAGAATATTTGGTCAAAGGCGGTGAGTTGAATTAGCTATCACATGATTTGCTGGCGGGTTTGATTTGTTTGCAACACAGCGAAATCAACTTGGGCTTGCCGCAGTCTTCATCGATATACCACGACGAAATAAACAGAGGGATCTCTTCCCTGGCGCTTTACCAGTAGAGTGATGCCCTCAAGAGCATTAACTACAATCTGCCGCTCAGCATCTATTGGGCTAGAATCGATTCCACAAAGGTTCTTGTTACTGGTGCTCATCTTTCGTCACACTCTCAAACGTAAATGTAACCATAACCTTGTGGTTCCATTTTGAAATTTGGCGGCGATTCATAACTCCACAATAATGGTCAAGCTATTGAATAAAGTCAAGGGACGGTGATCTCAACCCGGCCACATCCTTCATATATTATTGATATGGAGCCCCGGTATGGAGCCGCAATTCCCATGAAGGAGAAGACGGTCTTTTTTCATGCGCAAGTAGAAAGGTCCTGCCTTTAGGCTGCATTCATATCATTCTACAAGACCCTTCAACGGCAGTTCTTCATATTCATTTTTCTTTAAAAGGGTATTGCCCCTGTGACATATCATCCTCTACATATCAATTCAGAAAACATTGGAGCAATGCAGCCAAAAGATATCAACACCCCAGCTAAAGTACCTCTCTACGGTGAACCGAAGAAAAAGAAAGGAAGAAGGGGATCCTCAACAAATATGGCTCCAACCATCCAGGTTATTGACCATGCCTGGGATCACCCAGAAAGCGTCATGCTCCGTTAAGCGCAAAGTGACGAGCTCACCCAGTGCTGCAACCACACCAAATGTTTTGGTAAAATCCAGCTTTCTTGAAAGGAACATTGTTAGAGATCGCGAGCGCTAAAACTGCCATAGATGGGGGATCACGGTTCGGAAATGTAGGAGCAGTGGGTGTTATATATTACTCTTTGGACCCGTGACGACAATCTGGTATAAAACGTAACGAGAGGCTAATGATGAGCTTTCCAACAGCTTCCACGTTGTGTAGTGTTACAATGTCGACCGCAAGGGAGGCTTTGGTAATAATACTGGCAATTCCCGCAATCCATTGGTGCTGCTAGAGAAATTGTTCGGTTCATTATTTCATCATCAAACTCATCAATGCATCCGTAGATGATATCGTGATATCCAACATATTGGATGACAGTTTGACGATTGCATTTGAAATATGAATGTGCGCTTAGTTTTAATTCTTTTATGACAAATACTAAGGTGGTAGCTCCAGATATCGACCATCCAAGTGGGATGGTATAGCGACCCCTGGACGATGTGCCCGGAGCATATGGTTTGGCGCTACGCCGTTTCCAATATGGCAGCGATGGTGTGTATGTCCATCGTGCTAGATTGGTCTCCCGTGCTGGGCCGGCCTTCAACAGAAATCGACGAATCCCGGCAGGAAACAGACCGAGGGGATCAGCTCATCGATGAAGCCTTTCTCATGAAGAAGCCTTTCAGACCTACGCGTACCCACACGAAACTCAAGAATGGAGGATGAGCAATGCCAAGAAGGGCTTCCAGGGCTTCTGCTGCCCCTTCTGTAAGATTGCTCCTTAATGTATGACGAAATAAAGCAGAATGTTCTGAGATCATGACAGTCGTTCAATCCAGAAGAGAGCAACATTAACTATCTCCATGTAGGAGTCGAGCAGAACTAACAAATCCCTGATGTGCTGGGCGGCAGTGGCAGAAAGTTGAAGTCGGTGAAGGAGGAGTACCCGCTAGCCCTGATCTGTCGGTGTAGCCTCCTCGATAACCGGTCATACGCCCTCTGATTGGCTGGGGAAGCCTGCGACCTCATCAGAGTCATCACGTCTGACTCCACGCTTTCTGGGCACTAATGCAGCACAGAGCACGTCAGCCGGCGGATCAACCTCCAATGCCATCGTCAGTCAGGGATGTTCTTATCCGCCAACAACGGCCCCAGGGTGGTCAAGGGACTCAAGATCCAGGGTCTTGGGGGAGGAAACACTCGGGTTTCTGTAACAAAGACTACTGGGCGGCTTGGCAGCCGGGGCGGTAAACAATGCCATGCGACTCGTTCCCTTACCTCGCAGAGTCGCAGCTCTTCTTTCTGATATCTCTGATTCGCGGGGCGATCTCTTCTTAGCGTTGAGAGGATTCGCTTTGCTCTCTGTTCGCGGTGTGGTTGATGGTTGGCGGTTGGTCTGAGTCCGCAGAGCATGAACAGCCTGTAACGTTCTCTGACACCGTTACCCGTTGGCTTAGCTGTGGCTCTCCCTGAGAGTACCAATGAAGGCGTAACAGCGTGCAATTGCCCTGTATCCTTCACGGCTCTGCAGAAGCAGGCACAACTGCAGCCAATACAACAAATGGAGATGGGCCCTCCACTCGCAGGTGGCCTTCGGTGAGTCTTGGCAAACAGGCGGGTAGCCGAATTGTTTTGAAGATGTCACGAAGATAACACGTTTAGAAATTACGAAGGAAGTCAAAAAACCTGCTTGGATATTGAGGAATGAGCCTCTTGGAGATCGAAAGAATCAGTTGATCGTTACCAGTTGTGGCAGATTATGAACCGAACAATCACTAGTGAGGATTGACCGGAGGAAACTTTATGATTGGCTTAGTGAACTGGAAAATCCTGGGGATATCGAGAGGAAATTGGTACGGTTCACTTAGGCTTCGGGAGAGTTATGGATGTACGGAGGAGTATCGGATGCTCCAAGGACGCCATCCTTGGTCGTCACAGTGTGAATCTTCATTCCCGTTTCTGATTCGCTATAGGGCCATCCCCGTCCCGAAAAGTCCAGGGTCCCTTTTCCAATGAGAGCTATCCTCCTCATGGAACCCCGCTCCATCCTCCTCTTGCTGTGGCGGTATTTCAAAAAGCGTGTGTGGAACGGTTTCGAGTCCTGAATCTTCAGAATCGGCATTCTATTGCCGGTGTGTACAACAACTCTCAAAGCGAGCGCCAACCGTAGATGCTCAAACAGCCGCCAGTGGATACACAAGCAGATAATTTAGACCAGCAATAGGAAAGTCCCTATCATATTTCCACATTTTATGCGGTCTCGTTCACTGTCAAACAATTGCGACATTTGACTTTCTCCTGTCACTGAACTTCTACGCTCATCACATCTTTAAGACCTTCTTATCTTCCTTCCAGACAAGTCCTAACGCAAGCGATCTTAATTCCAACTTGAATTCTGAATAGACACCCTTTTTCGAGAAAAGGCAGCCAGCTACCTTGTGTACCACTTTGATCTTAAGTGTTAGTTTAGTGACCGCCCTAGGGACCAGCATATATGTTCCATCTGCCACACAAAATTCCGAGAATAATTCTGCACGCCGGTTGACAGTCAACGGGATATCGACCACGCTGGCAGTTTCGCTCAACATCTACATTCACTCCTTTCGTTTTTTTTCGAGATCTGTTTCTTTGGGACTTTTGCGACACAAGGTCCGTGGTTTTTGTGCGTTCACTTCTGTCTTTAAGACATTGGCTCCAACTGAGTTGTACCAGCGTTGTGGAAGTCCGTTGCTCGAGTTATACCCGTCTGTGATACAGTGAAGATAACAAGCGTTGGTTCCACACCACAAGTGAATTAGGCTCCGCTGCAAGGACCGAAATTGATAGTTCTTCTGAATCGCAGCTTTTGGAATCCTCCAGCCTGAATCCTGTTGTCGACACTGATTACTCCTCTCCTCTGCCCCTACCTTGCTGCATTTCAGCATGCACACTGCCGATAACTTTCATATCTGATTGCACAAAGAGATTTTGGCTAGCTATCTTTGCGAATATTCTACGCAAGTGGCTCGACTTACTTCTTCAATTCCAGCAGTGCATAAACGCACCGCAAACGGACCACGGGACTTGATGATAATCGTTCTTCGTCATTGAAGGAAAGCTGGTCGAATAGACGGAATAACATTGCAGAGCTTAAAACGGACTGGGCAAGAGGGCTGGCTCTTCAGGGTTGGGAGGCACTTAGCATATTCTTCATGGTTATTCCAACTGGTTCTGGGATAGGCGATTCCTACCAGGTTCGCTTTTAGAAAGTGGAAAGCTTCGTCCCAGTCGACACATCATGTCACCACTCAACAGATTCAGAGACGCGGAAGACATATTTTCAAGAGAACTGGTAGCCCCATTTGTTTCACTAGCGAAACGCATAGATATAATTCTCGACAGTACCAGCACCATTCAACAAATAGAGGACAGCAGAAGGGATCCATTTAAGAAATCAGGCAAATATGCCCTTGGCTGGGTGTATTTTGCAATCATTCTGCTCGTCTTCACGTCCCTACTTCACCTTTACCACGTTTGGTGCGACAAGATAAGAACGGGTCTCTACAAGGAGTATGTACTCAACACCAAAAACTTTTATCCGGAATCACCTTTCGAAATGACAAGCCCCGGCACTGCAACCTCCACGCGCAATTTTTTTCCTGCAGATGGACCCCTTCCGTCAACAGCCAGGCAAGAGTCCTCAATATCAAATATACGGTTTATAAACAATTTACTGGCGCTCGTTAGGTGGATAGTCTATAGACCAATACCTGTGATCAGGATATGGAAACTGGAGATCGTTCCGCCATCGATGGGAGCCACCGTTCTCGTTCTGCTGGCTCTGATATTTGTCACTCTATACTGCTTTCTCCCCCAGCCGCTTTTCTACTCTAGCATACGATCCGGATCTCCTCCTCTGGCTATTCGCGCCGGAATGCTGGCCGTTGCTTTGATGCCGTGGATCATCGCGTTAAGCTCAAAGGCAAATTTTATCTCTCTGATAACCGGCATAGGTCATGAAAGACTTAACGTTCTCCATAGATGGGCCGGGTATCTCTGTCTCTTTCTAAGCCTCGTCCATATGATTCCATTCTACATAACCCCTGTCTGGGGGGACAACGCGCTGTCTCTATATGAGCAGCTTCGCAGGGGGAACATGTATATATATGGCACTGGACTGGCAGCATTCGTGCCGCTTTGTTTCCTTTGTGTTCACTCCTTACCGGTGCTCCGCAACCAGCTATATGAGCTCTTCGTTTTGCTACACGTACCAGTTTCCATTGTTTTTACAGGTATGCTTTTTTGGCACTGCAGAAATGTCCTGACCTCATGGCATTATCTATTCGCTACAGTGGCCGTCTGGCTCCTCTCTTATATCGTTAGGCTGTTCTTCCTGAATTGGACCAATCCGTTTCGCCTATCCTGGCTCATCGGAGAAGAATCTGCCATCACCATCCTTCCTGAAAATGCAATCAAAGTTACCATCCCCACGCAGAAGAAATGGAGGCCAGGACAATACGTCTACCTACGCATGCCGGGGATTTCTTTCTTTGAGAACCATCCTTTCACCGTCGCATCTTTATGCAGTGACGACTTCCCATCCGAATATGGTGAAAATTTCCGAGATATGACACTCGTTTTCCGACCGTTTAGTGGCTTTACAGCCAAGGTTCTGGACACGGCTCTTGAAAAGGGTCCATATAAAACCTACCGTGCATTTATCGATGGGCCTTACGGAGGTATGAGACGGGTGATAGCCTCATTCGATGATGTGATATTCTTCGCGGGAGGGAGTGGCATCACTGCCATTGCAAGCCAACTCCTTGACCTGATAAAACGAATGCGAGATGGCAAAGCCCTCACGAGAAAAGTGCGTGTTGTATGGGCTCTCAAGCGCCCAGAGACCATGGAATGGTTCAAGGAGGAATTACGAATATGCCGCGAATACGCTCCTCCAGGCTCCATCTTCTGCCAATTCTACCTCACCGCCGCCAAACGCCATGATGGCACCATCAGGACACGCTCTCGACCACACAGCACCGTTCTCCACGATCGCATCAACGACGTCTTCCAAGGAGTCGCCAGCAAACGCAATTCCGCCTTCATTCGCGAGGAAGCTGGTGGTGACCAGGAACGTGAAAAGGAACTCCGCCGCGAAAACGAAGACGGTATCACCGCCCTCCCACTGGCACACATCCACCAACATCCCCGGCCCCCCGTCTCCGCCTTTCCCTTTCCTCAAGAAGATTCAATAGATTACTTTAGCCAGCCACATCAACCCCACCACTTCCCACAAAACACATATGACCAACAAGACTCCCGCAACTTCGACTTCGGCTTTCCCTCCACACCCACCCTCTTCCAAAAGAACCTAATGCGCTTCGCTTTCCTCCCGACGCAGAAACGCGACGGCTGGCGCACGGAGTATGGCAGGCCCGATATACCTTACATGCTACGACAGTTTTCTAAGGACTTTGGGCGCCGAACTTGTGTGTTTGTTTGCGGACCGCCGAGTATGCGGATTGATGTGGCAAGTACAGTTGCGCAGTTGCAGGGAGAGGTTATAAGGAATTCGGGGAGGGATGAATTGTATTTGCATACGGAAAATTATGCGATATGATGCGAGGGTCTTTTATTCTCACATAAAATCTATCTACCTCCTGCTGGCGAACGCGGTGAGAATACCCAGCACATATATTTTTTCTCTGGCATTTTCTACAGATCTAAGACAAGGGGTTTATTCGTATTTTTTCTTATCCTTATACATATTTCCTGTTATTTATCTTCTTTGCATGGGTGGGGTTATTCCTTTGGCATGTATCCAACTGAACCCTATCAGTACCCCTTGTTTCTCGAGTTTGTTGCATATACAAAACTTCCTGGTATTATCTTAACATATCTACATACTTCCTTTAACGTGATACCCTTACTCAATGATACGTAAAATATAACATTGCTCACTGCTTCTACTACTCTGTGCTCTATGCCGATAGAACCGTGCATATATGCGGGTCTTTGACTAGCCTGTAGCCAGCCTTAGCATAGCCAGCCTATGGTCAACTGGATGACTGGTCAGTTGACGGATAGGTAAGTATCTACTACAAGAGAACTTCGTCATTGTTTCTCCTATTAGCGGAGAATCTAGAAATAGGTGTTGGAAAGTAGTGCGGTGCTGGTTGCAAATATTATGCTCTGCAATAGCGCGTAGTAGAAGATAATAATAAAAAATTTGATAACTGTAAGAGCAACTAACAACATGCATGAAATGATGAAAAAAAAGAAGGAAACTAGCGGGCATTAAAATATCGTCCCGATCTATATTTATGTGCATTCTCTACCTAGGTATGTATAACCGCACGTCTCACGGAGAAATGACGCTTATCAATGAAACATCCGAGTAGAAAATGTAGTCGTCGAGATACACAAAAACTCTATACTACATATCATATCCATTTCGTGGGTATATCTACAGTGGCCACACAAGGCGCAACACGAGCAATCCGGGTGCTTTGGTGACACCGGGCACCTCTATACTGGTTCCTGGATATAGGGGCTTTGTTAAATTCGCATTCCCTCTTGTGGGAGATCGCAGAGAACCTGTCGTAAAGGAAATGGGGAGAGTTCTTTCAGCAGACAAGCAGTCACATAAATGTGGAGTGATGGATGGGAGGCGGAATTAGTTGCCGTTTCGACTGTCTTCGCAAACTTGTACATCCCGTAAACGTAGGGAGGGATATATTGAGATAAGGTAAATTTGCATTGTGGGGGTGTGAGGTTGTGAGGTTTGCGATTGTTTCCGCACATCTTTCCTAGGGATAGGTAGAGTTTGAGGTACCTCCCATGGCTGGAGATACAGTACATTGTATTGATGCCTTCACAGCAAGTTGATGTCGTCGTGGTTGGGTCGACCTGGTCTGGGAAGCCAATTTAAAACCGAATTGAAGGACTGCAATCCTCCACAACCAGAGTAGTATTTAACTTGAGTACTTAAATGCGCCATGCGAAAGAGATACCCAAGATTCGGGAAAAGAGGATGCCAGCGGTATCCCCCTTCTATAAAATTGTTTTCCAGTGCAAAATTTGGGAGAGCATCGTTCGCTAGATCCTGAAGTACTTCATCAATCAGCAGTCATGCGCTTTTCACTCGTTTTCTGACACATTCATCCAGTTAGAGGGTGTCATAGTCCTCAAAAGGCTCTGACGGTCGTGGCGCTGTCCTCTTCATCCAACTTAACCTTCTCCCAATCATCGTCACCTTCGTTGATTCTTTCAGAGCCGTCAACCGGGTCTCGTTTACTAGTTGCCCCTTCCTCGTCCCATGCCAAGTCGAGCTTGACGATCTTCGCCCCGCCCGGTTTCAGACGTCTGTAATACCCCTCAACGACGCCTTCTTGAATTGCGAAACCTCGTGCGACGTACCAGACCAACGCTTCCTCGTTTGTCTCGTGGACATGCGCCGTGACAGTCCGGATATTATAATGCCTAACAATGGGGGATACCGATCGCGGCGACATTCCAGGAGCGACGGAAGGGTCATATATTAACGACTCCAGAAGAGATGCAGCTATCCCTCTCCCACGATAGGGAGAAAGGAGATGCAGGGTTTGTATATATAAATTCGTAGACTGCGCTTCGGGGTCCGTAGGAGAAGGATCAGCAGTCACAGGCTGTGGTTCTAACCGACACCGTATTCCTCCAATAACTTTATCTGAGGTTGGTAGTGGCGATGCCTTGGCAGTCGTGGAAAACGTGATTGCTGCCACGTCCGTGGCTGGGTGGTCGTGGTAGATGGCCACGCGAGAGAGAGAGGAGACGACGGGATCTGTGATGGTCGCAGTGTAAAATGAGTTCGGATAGCGGACTGGCAGCAACAGACCCGTAATGCGCATTAATGATGGGACATGCCCTGTTCTGACAGGTTCAATAGTGACATTCGGATGTGGGGTATAAACGGTCTCTAGAGGTTTAGGGTACGGTTTTGGCTCAAAGGCAGAGTCATCGTTACTCGACTTGTTGACATGAGATGAATTTACAGACGGTGGGGAGATTGGTTGTGTTGGCTGAAAGGATGGGATATTAGGCTTGAAGTTGTTCTTGTCGACATTTGGCCTGTTATTGCCGCTTCTATTACTACTTGTTGAAGGGGTGGGAGAGATACCAGGAGGAGAGGCGGCTTTTGTAAAAAAGGAGTCCGGCATAGCAGAAGCAGTTCAAGGTTGAAACATATGCCTATTTGTCTATCGGAGCAGAGCAAACCTAGACGGCATATATAACAAACCACGAACCGATTGATTGTCCTGGCAAAGTAACTTTTGTCCGACGGTGGATTGCCGATGCGGCTTAAATAAAGATGCGGAGATGAGATAAGATAAGATCGGCCGAAGTTTCTGCGCTTAGCCCAGATAGGCATGATAGGTTCCGTGACAGAACCATACGGTATTATATCCCGCCCACCCAAAAAGCTCTTGAGCTTCTTGTCAACAGCCAAATGTGCTTGAACGTCACCAACAGCGGAGAACAACACAGCCTATACGGAGTAGATACTCACTGCTACAACACAACTCCGGGCCAACAGTGGCCAGTGTCAGCCTTCTTAAACTGCAGCCTTCGCCCCTCCTTGCTCCTGCACAAGTGATGTAAGAATGGAATTGTGGATCGTCGTTGGCATTTCTGCATCTACAAGGGTTTGTTTTCATTCCCTGTTGTTATCTGTCTTCCCCTAGTTGTTTCTGAACGGGGATTCCATTGAGCTCAACTAACCATATATGCCTAGATTTACCTCCGTACTCCGGGAGAACCTCGACCCTTATAGGTGTCTAAGGAAACATTAGTAAAAGGTGCCTACGAACCTTTCCTTCCAACCCCGCCGTTTTAGCATAACCCCCGTCCCAGTGATACAAACGGGTGCCGTTCAACCGCACGTACTCTCAGTTGGAGATAGCTAGTTCTGGAGGTGGTATACCAAACGAGTTTCCAAGCTTCCTCCCAAGCCAGCCGGACGACGTTGCTTTTGGTTTAAGACGCATGGGGGCATACAAATTACCTTGGGAAACAAGAAACCCGTGCTTGGAGCGGGTGCATCTTGCTCAGGCCTCCTTGAGCTAGATCAACTATATCCTTTTAATCATCAGGTCAGCCCCGATTCTGTCCATATTGAAGCTACTTCCATGTATTTATTCAATGTGAGCTATCCTCAATGTTGGTTTGCTAGGAAAGCGTGGAGATTTGGCAATTCTGGCTCTCGTCAGGCTGGCAAGCGCTACAGTCTTTGACGCATTATATGCTACTGCATCGCATATCTGTTTCTGTGTTTTGGTCAACTTCCACCGTCCTATATTAACTGATTGGAGGTTCCAGACCAGGAAAACGACTTTCAGCATGGCTAGCAACCCGGAGACAGACAACGTTATCCCATCTGCAACTATGTCTAAACTGGTAAGCCCCAATAGAATAATGTCATCTCCATTCCGCAGGCATGGGGAACACTCTCCGGTCCGTGGAACCTCATGACTGTGTATGGTCTAACCAGTATCCAGGCACGGAGACTTCTCGATGACACTATTTACAACATCATCCATGATATCGTCGCCGAAGTACATCGTGAAGAGAAAATAGCACGTATGAGGTCAGCCGTCGTTCTTGCGAAGAAGCTTGGTGAAGAAGAAGCAGCCCGCATACAAACCAACGAACCTAGGGAATCTGAAAGCGGAACTGTCTCGACTATTGTGAACAAAAAGGTCAACAAGGCTGTCAGAGTCGAGACAGACGGTGCAATATACGAAAATGGAAAAGTTTATCTCAAAGGAAATCCATTACAAACGACCAAAGAAATCCTGTGCCCGAACTGTCGCCTTCCTCGCCTTCTCTACCCGCTTACCGGTGTTGGCGCTAGGCCTCCCCCTGATCCATGCAAAGAGTACTGTAAAAAGCATCCCCCAATCATCATGCCTGGCCATGATGTTCATGGTAATCCATTTGCAACCGACAAGATAAACAGGAAGAAGAAGCAACAGCCGCAACAGCAAACTACTGCAAATACACCTGCATCCAGTCCACCATCCACCCCTTCAACCCCAGCAAACTCATTTAAACAGGTCACGACTGAGAAAATCTCATTCCCCACCGTGAAATGTCCAAACTGTCCGCGCTACTTCGTCGTCACCAGAGTCGCCCAGCACCTCGATAGATGCCTCGGATTGTCAGGCAGACAGACCAAACGCATACTCACCCCACTAGAAAGCGGAACAAGTACACCGGTGCCTCCTCCCATGAAACCGTCAAACCTCAAACGCTCCCTCTCCAACGGCGACGATGAAACGGGCACTGGAACCGTCCCTAAGAAGAAGAGACTCAACACCCCAAAGAAATACTCCAGCAATAAGTCCACCCCACCAAGCAAACTGAAAAACGGAACTACCCCGGACATGGCAGCGGCCATGGAATTTGCTGCGCCAACACCTGCTTCCACCTTTGGTGGAGACGGCGATGCTGGAAGCACAACAACTTCAACATCGAGTAAGAAGAAACTAAACCCACCAGAAGGCAAAACTGGCAAACTAAAACGAAATGAGATTAAAGATAGGTAAAACAGAAGGCAGGTCGTGAAAATGGTTCTTATATGAACCCACATTTTCCGTTTTCCTAAGCGTCTCCGTCCTCTACCACATCTCTCACTCTCCTCACACTCACACTCGCAAAACACACTCCTATCCCATCTTGCTGCCGACTCCTCTCCTCATCCATCTACCCAACGACCACCAACATTGTCCTACAGTTTCCGTTCCGCTCCGTTCCATTTCATGAAAACAATATACACACATATATGCACACACCACATCACATACGGCGAAATTGGGAAGTCAGGAGCATCAGAATGGAGTTTCTTTTTCGTTCAGGGTGGGCGTGTCCGGGTCTTTTTCTTTCTTTCTTTCTTTCTTTTTCTTTTTCTTTTTCTTTTCTTTTCCCTTTTCCTTCTTCACCAATCGATGTACAGTTCCACACATACATCATGCGCACTCGATCCAAATGTTGTCGAAACTCGGTTGGCTTGTTCGGTAGGTTGGTTGTTTTGTTCAATATACAGAAGAAAAGGCTTAGGTACATGCACTTACACTTAAACTAACTTAAACAATACACTTTCATTTTTTATTTTTATGTTTTATTTATTTATTTTCTTTTTTTTATATATTGACATTTCTTTGTTTGGCTGGTGATGATGGTAAAGGATATGGTGTGTATGTACTCTGTATGAAGAATTGCAAATTAGATTACCTTTCCCCATTATTCTGTCTTTCTTTTTTCTTTTTCTTTTCTTTTCTTTTTTGGTCCATTTTTCCTCGTCTTCATCGACATCGATATCCCAGCATTCTACCTTTACCGACACATGTATCAACTTAATGAAATAACCCATCCTACGAAGATAATGCACGTAACGAAACACACAGCAAATGAGAACATATAGAGGTATATCTATAGATATTGTTAATTGCCGCACGTGGTATAGCTATTGCTGTAGCTATCTAAATAAAATTGCTATATACTTATTTTACATGGACGACGATACTACATGCAAAAAAAAAAAATAAATAAATAAATAAATAAATAAATAAAAAATAAAAGGGTCGAACTGCAGCAGGGTAAGATATCATTAACAAGTTTGACATGAACAATCTGCAGGGTATTTCCGCTGACGACAGAATTGAAGAGGGGGGGGGGGGAAAGCTAGAACTCAAAGGGCGTCTGGAAATGACACGTAGGGGCCAGGATGAAATTTGTATAAAGCAAAACGAAAAGCATGTGGAGAGACGAAACGCGCAGTATTAAGGAAGGGGAATGAAAATGAAGAGACCCTATCAGCGGGGGGATATGAGTTCAATCCCGTTTATATAGGATCGAATCCACTCTTTGAATCTATCAGGCGATACCGATCGCGCTCCTTGCGGTCCTTAAGGACAATTGCAATGCAGAGAAGAAGGAGGGCATCGATGGCTAGAATATATAAGGGTTAGCATTTACTCGTTTAATCTCTTTTTCTTCTTTTCTTCATTGCTTATAAACCACCATATCCTCCTATTCGTGTCATCTGCCAATCAACTGTATACTATGGTACGTAGTAACAGGGGAATAAAAAAAAAAAAAAAACTAACCAACAACGCCAAAATCAGCCGTGAAAATTACATCAAGAAAGTGATTTGCGTAATCGGAGAAGGGTCCGACGCAGCCCGCTTTCTGTGCAGCGACGAGTGGAGTCGGACATGCTTGATCGACCTGGAATGGCGGAGAGGTGCTGTTTAGATATCCGCAACAGTCAAACTGTAAAAGCATCCGACTTGGTCAGCATATTTCCAACAATGCGTTATTTCTTTCATCCCCTTTAACCCTTCACTTTAACAGTGGGGGTGTTAAAAACGTACTCGTTGCTGTAACAAACTCTGCACTCGAGGAGTCTGTGTGCCCCACATAATTCCCAATTTCGACCTGGTCTTCAGCGTTTCGAACCAGATACTTAAGCCCAAACAGAGAGTGAAGATGCCACACAAGACGACGAACCAGCCATGGATTTTGAACCACAGTCGGTCTGTCCCCCGTATAATTGCCGGCAGCGACAAGATGAATGTGAAAAAGACGAAAACGGCGTTCACGATTGCGGCTAGAAGCAAAAAAGTGTTTCAGCGTCAGTAGTGAAAAGGGCGATTGCCGTATGTGCATTTTGCAAATATTTTGTTTTTTCTACCAAGGGCGATCAGGGGAGACGAACCGGTTATAGGGCAGTGGGACAACAGCAAGATATGCGCGATATTATCCAGTGTCGGTACCGCGTCCAGTTGGGATTTGCTGATGAGCCCAACGGCGAGAGTAAGGGCGCCTCCAAGGACGAAAAGTCCGTCTGCCGCAAAGAAGGTGGCGAGGATCTTATTGACCATATCCCCCGATTTGCTATCAAGACTGAACTCTCCAAGTCTCGTCGTGCTTCTTTCTTTTAATATCTATCAATTTGGAGTGCCTGCACTCCCAGCTTCTCTACTATGTTCGGATTTTCCCACTCGTCGCTCGCTTCCTCTCTGCTTTCAAAATAACGACGCCTTTCACAGGAAAAGCGGAGTAGAGGCGTAACCTGATTGACGTCAAATAATAGGATCCAGATCCGCGGTCGAAATGAAAGAGAAAAGGCTATTGACGACCAGCGCCAGCGTCTCTGAATTTTACAGAGCGGAGACGACGCCAATAGTGGTTGAAAAAAGAAAGAAAGAAAGAAAAAAGAAAGGTAAAAGAAAGGGAAAAAAAGAAGAAAAAAAAAAAAAAAACAAATGAATGACAATGTAAAGTGGAAAGAAACAGAAGGAAATGAAGAATCCTAAGGAGAGGCTATGTAGTGCATCTGGATCCTCATCCCGAAAAGTTACCGTATTAGTGTAAAGAAAGCCAGCGAGCACAGGATAAAATATAGGAGGGGAGGGGAGGGATGGAGGGAGAGAAAGCAGATGCAATACAAGGCCAAGTGGGCTAACCAGCGATTAGATCCCAACTGACACAAGGCAGGATAGAGAAGAAGAAGAAGAAGAAGAAGGAGGAGGAGGAGGAGGAGGAGGAGGAGGAGGAGGAGGAGAAGCAGCAGCAGAAGCAACTGTTACCGCACTTCATTTTGCTCGTTGCATGAGCAGTTCATCTTCGTGGAACTGAAGGCAGCGTTCTGCTACAGATGCGCAACCGCTGAGGTTTCAGAGTTGGCCTGCCAGGCTGTGGCTCCCTGAGAGGCTGGCGGTTAGCTGCGTGGATATATTTGGCAGGGAGCTAGGGATATTTTAGACGCTGCTGCTCTGGCAGGGGTTGTGTTGGGACTTTTCATGGTTAATCTGGTAGATCAGTTCTTTATTTAAAACAGAGAGCTTTGGAGGGTGAGAGCTTTGGAGGGTGTGGTTGCGATGGGGATAGCTGAGAGCTGAGAGCTGAGAGCTGAGAGCTGAGAGCTGAGAGTTGAGAGTTGAGAGTTGAGAGTTGAGAGTTGAGAGCTGAGAGCTGAGAGTTGAGAGTTGAGAGTTGAGAGTTGATGGGGGTTGAGATGGCGGTGGAGATGGTTGGAGCTGCCAAGGAAAAGGGCTATTCCCGTGATTTGACCGTGGAAGGGCTGGCTAACTTCTACAGTTACAGCCCACGGAGAGGGGGATGGCACGTCAAACAACAAGGACAGCCATGCTCTAAAGGATGTGAGGAGTGTTATAGCAACTGTCGGTTCCAGTGGAAGATGTTTCCTCACAGCTGCAATGCGCTTAATTTCAGGAATGAATGGGTTTTGAACACAGAACCAAACCGCGAGCTCGCGGAAGCCTCACGTTTGAGACTCCTGTCGTTGTAAACGAAGGGGAAATTTGCAGCTCCTTGGAGTTATATAGCCAATCACGTCCTAACATTTACAAATAAAGATGCCATGTGGGCCAAAAAATGTGTACAGTCGTGTCAGACGTCAGATAGGGAAAAATGCATAGATCAACCTGATACTTCCGGGAAAAGGAGCAAGGGCATCAAAGGGGAGATAATACGACCTCTATCCGGCTGCTCCCTTTGCGAGAGGTCCGTAAATGTCGTTCTGCGGCAGTTCGAGACGGCACGGCACAAAAGGTGACAGCCCAGATATTTCGCCTGCGTTGTTTCTTCAATAAATAAAGTAAATAAATAAATCAATTAAAAAAAAAAAAAACGCCTCCTCGACAGGCACTGCCTGATCGACGCTCTCCTAACCTCCATCCTAAAACCTTGAACTATTTCTAACCCCACCACTTCGGAATCTCACTGGGGCGGAGCAACTTGAACCCCCGTCACTTCTTTCGGCCAGGTCAGCCATGCCTGCCATTCCTCCCCGAGCGCCGTTGCAATCTGCATCACTAAATATCGGGCCCACCCTTTCATGAACCACTGGTCATCCACCTGTTGCAGCAGTGCCGAATAATGGGCCAGGATGACCATCGCCTCCGGCTTGGGCTCGCCTAGGAGAATCAGATATGTCTGCGGAATTATTATCGGCCACACGAAGATAACTGGCACAAAGTCCTGACCGCGCCCTGCTAGCACAGATACCTGCGTGTATGCATTGAGCAACTCGTGGATTGCCAGCGCGTATGCGTTGGCTGTCTCTTTGTCCTGCGCTACGCTGTCGGAGGTGCAAAGCCGTAGCAGGTCGGTAACCCGATGTGAGTCAGTGACCGTATGCGAGGGTGCGGTTTGCTGCGTCATAGCTTTGTTCAGAAGCGGGGCGAGGAAGCTGTGTGATAGAGTCTCCCACTGCGTCTGCAGGACGGAGTTACAGCCGCGAACCATGTGGAACCAGTCCAGAATCTCCTTCTGGGCGGCTAAGCCCTGCAGCCCTGGGCTCTTGGGTGCGGCAAAGGTAAGCGCGACGAGGATGCAGGAAAATGCAAAGATGGCTTCGCAGTTTGAAGGGTCGACGCGGTTCAATGCAATGTGGAAAGACTGCACGGCCATGCTTTGATGGGTGGATGCACGCAAAGCCAATGACTCCCGTCGCTGGGGTCGCAGGTAGGATAGATGTAAAGCGGAGGCCGCCAGGATGCCACGGAGTAGGAATTCATGGTGGAATCCTAGCTGGACTACTTGCATCTGCCATATTTCGTGCTGGCCCTGGGTCGCACCTGAGGGTAGGGTCTTGTAGGTGAAGGTTGTGTAGTGATGGAGGGGTTCAAGGTCAGTTACGTCTAAACCCGAGCTCGTTGGGATGTTGGACGCACTAGTGGGGATCCCGACGAGCGGGAGAGTGGGAGAACGCGAGTGAGCAGAGGAAGTAGTTGTCGACGGTGATCCTACTATTGTTGTTGTTGTTGTTGTTGTTGATGATGATGATGATGATGATGATGATGATGATGATGATGATGATGATGGTGATGATGATGATGGAGCTGATAAAGCACGGTGTGCGAGGTCGCATGCAGTTCCTCTCCGCGCGCAGTTTGAACATTGTGGAGGTTGCTCATCGCACTAGATTTCCCGCCTGCCTCCCCGCAAGGCAGCCAGACGTAGTGTCAGCGGACGTAGTTACCCTTCCCCCTTGTTTTTGCGGAGGGCTCGGACATAAGATAGAAGAAATGTGGCGAGCTAGTGAGGCTTATTGACTTTGATGCGTCGGGATTTGCACTGGATGCAGCCATTCCGCGACTTCGTATGGGACCTCCGAACCCCCATTATGGAGTTAATAGATGATTGCAGTTTTGGACGATGTCATCTCACGCTGATGCTCAGCGGCATTCCTCCGCATTTCTCATGCCGCCTGGAAATGCGGGATATACGCACTCGCCGAAAGATGCGATGAAGACGAGCTAGCGAGGGCGCAGGATGATTGGGTACTGATACCTTGTGAATCCTATTTATTGGATTGGATAGCAACAGTACTTTCTGATGAAGTTCGTATTTGATTGTAAAAATTGATCTGTTGGTGGCTTTGAGACACTATTTAAATTAGATCCCCATTAACTAACTCCAGGGACGAGGGTTAGTAAACGCGGTTGCTAGAACAAACGAGGGTTAAGCAGCATCTAAATTTTAACTTGCAGATATGGTGAAATCAAAATATTTTTATCACAGCAAGATTTCTTCGTTGTTTTTCCCTTGATGTCCTCGTGAATGTGAACATCCGCCTTCGTCCAGCTAAACCAGTGGGAATGAATGAATGTATCAGATAACTCGTTATTTAACTGGATGCCTCTATCTTGGGTATGTTTAGTTAGAATCCCACTCGCAGCCACTGGCCAACCTGAACCTCATTTTGCTTTCTACAGAACCGTCGATCTCCATAGCCCTAATCCTATCTATCTGACTAAATATATAATCTCTATACTGTAAATCCCCGGTCATGTATGTTCCCAGGTTCTCAAAGAAACTAAAAACCATCTGGGAGTGGGAAACACGCTGGACCCATTGGATGGACGGACGGGTTGAGCGCTGTCGCCTGTCGATAGTCCTTTGCATTTTAAAAAACTCTGCTATATTATATACCCAAGTCTACTCCCAGCTCCAGCATCTGTCGGACATGTCCATAGTTAATATCGATGGTATGATGTCGTCAAAAAGCCCCGCCAACCCATGCCCTTGTCTATTCGATAGCAGCGTCAGTCTCTGCAAATGTTATGGGAGAACCCCGGCGTCGAATGGGCCAAGGGTCCTTCCAATTATTGGAGAGGTATTCCATTCGGGCCATTGTCCCACGCCACAGCTATGACTCTTTTTCATGGGATGCAATCCGCCATCTCTGTGCCAGTCAGCGTTTACAGTGCTGCCTCCTTCCGTCAGATAAACAGCGGTACCGTCTCTGGCAGGACTCAGTGCTTTAAGATACAGAGCTTCACCGCCATCCTCATATGATCATTACGAAATGTTTCGCACTTCTTTCACTGTAAATAGTGATTATGGTCCTTTGCCATGAACTTGCTGCAAGTGCTCTGTGTTCTCCCCAGAAGACAGCACTGCACTTCCTGGGGACTCTGGGAGTGTCAGACGTGCAAGAGTAAATCTTCTTCTGGGTTATGTATAAATCTAGTTAGGTGTAGTTACCATGGCAATCTCACATTACATGTCACTGATGAGCCAGTTAATTTTTCACAATACCATAACGCTGAAAGCTTTCTGCAGGAGGAGCAAAAGAGCATTGCACTCAAACCAACTACTACTCTACACTAGCCTATATTTTTGGCGTCTTTCCCCTTGCGGGATAAATTAGATTTCCCCCGCATCGAATGAATGGAACCGTAATTATAAACAATCCACTCATCAACCCAGACACCAGTTTTGTCCCAGCGCCTCTTGTCTGCACCAAATTGGGGGGTGTGGCGACACCCGAGATAGGAGAACATTCCCCCCCACCGGGCATACATTTCCTTCCAGTCTGCTGCCCAAGATTCGCTGGGGAGTAAGCGCCGTGGGGTCCGGGCTGTGATTCGCTGCGAACAGCTTGATGCTGTTTTGGTCCCATTAGTCAGCCGGTGGTGCGTGGTGCTTGCATGCACTGGCGGTGTGCCGTGTGCGGATGATCAGGCTCCCATCGTGTCCAAGAGTGGCATGGCTGACCCGGCGGGAAAGTGTGTTTGAGCCTCGAGACAGCGCCGGATATTCCTGTGCATCAGGCGTGGAACTGCCCTTGTTCAAGTGGGTGGTATCAGGGGGGGGGTGCATTCCGGTCTGGAATAATGGTATGTATGTGCTCGATGTACATGTCCCAGCACAAGGGGGCAATTGGGGGCCATGGACACAGCAGAGGGCGGCACGCACTGTCATCTGTCTGTCCAGCGGTCTGGCGGCGTGGATGGATTAAACACCGCAGAGCAAGGGGGACAGGCTGTATTAGGCAGTTGGACAGTAATAAGCCTTCTTGGAAGTTTAACGAGTGTGAGTTCGTTTCCTAGTTAAAACTAACTAGTTATCTCCACGCCCCCTTAGTCAGCCGTGAGTCAGCCGCCCTTCCATAAGCGGTCTAACCTCCCCTTCGCTCCTTCCCAAACCAACTCCCGACTTCCTTCCTCTGCCAACGCGTTACTCGATTCGGCCTGCCCTTCGATCTTCGCAAACATCATTCCTCTTTCGGCCAACCCGCCCATATCCATCCCATCCCCATCCCATCCTCGACGGCCTTCCGCTGCTCCCACCGCTTCGCAAACCCCTACCGTCGCCATGGCTGATATCACCGCCGTCGCTGACGAAAACCCTTCTCCCTCCCAGGACGACCTCGTGTCCGGGGGCAATGGTGGTGGTGGTGGTGGTGGTGCTGCTGCTGCTGCTGCTGCCGCCGCCGCCGCCGCCGCCGCCGCCGCTGAGAATCGCACTACTAAACGCCCTCGCATCAGCAACGCGGCCGATGACGATGATGATGATGATGAAAAGCCTGGCCGTGAGCGCCGGAAGATAGAAATCAAGTTCATCCAGGATAAATCGCGTCGCCACATCACTTTTTCCAAGCGAAAGGCTGGCATAATGAAGAAGGTCAGCACCGTATTCCTGCTCCATCTATACCTCCCCTACTTGCATTTGATATTTGCTCCACCACCACCACCACGACCACCGCAACATTACCTTCAATATCCCCCACAACGTGTGTTTTACTCTTCTAACAACTTCTCAACACCTTCTTCTTGTCGCATACATGTCATCAATCACATCGTCGTATTCTTTGTCCTGTTATTATTCCTTTTCTTCACACGGTATTAACATGAATTCTTGTCTGAATCTAGGCATATGAACTGTCCGTCCTCACGGGCACCCAGGTCCTGCTCCTGGTGGTATCCGAAACAGGTCTGGTTTACACGTTCACCACTCCAAAACTCCAACCGCTCGTCACCAAACCAGAGGGGAAGAATCTCATCCAGGTATGATTGCTGCTGTCTAAAGACATTGACAACCCCCCCCCAAACACTTGCCTTGCAAAATGGGACTCGAAGAGCTGATTGCCCTTCCTCTCTACTACAGGCATGCCTCAATGCCCCAGAGCCTGCCAGCGCAGAGAACGGCGTTGAAGTACCCGAAGTCCCCACGGAAGCTTCAGACGATGTCAGTCACGCCAATGTCGCGGGCCAACAGCCCAATATTCCCCGTCCTGGCGCTATGCATCCCGGATACATGTCCAGTGAGCATCAGCAACAAATTGCATATTACCAAAACCTCCAACAACAACAGCAGCAACAAGCACAGGCCGGAGGTCAGTATACAGGTATGCCAATTGGTGCACGCCTACCTCAGCAACATCAACCTGCTGCATAGGTTTCCCTTTTTCTCAACCCCCGTGCTTATTACCCGACCCCATCGCCTTTCTTTTTACGTTTTAGCCCTGCTTCTCTGTCATTCCACTCCTGGCTTTTCGTTGGCGTCAAGATCGGCGTGCCGCTCGTCGTTTGATACTATTACATTTCTGCCTCGTACTTTCTTTAATTGTTTCGTGTATCCATTCCTCTCTCTTTCTCTCTCTGTTTTCCTTCTATTATTTTGATCGCGCATGGATGCCTTACCCTCCCGATTGATACCCAACTGGCAATGTGATGCCACAACTTTTCCGCACTTATGGGCTCAATGAGAACGAAGAAAAATCGACGTTATGGCGTTGCGGTACTACTCTCCCTTGGCCTTCATTTCCCCTTGGGTCATTTCATGAAAGGAAAAAGAACGGCTACGTTGAACTAGCGGAAAAAAAAAAAAAAAAAAAAAAAAAAAAAAAGCGAGCAATCAAAACAGAAACAACACATGACTAGTCCATGATATTTTGATAATGACGCTTTTTCACTTTGCCATTCTCTATTTCTATGTACTTTCCCGTTAATTTGTCCTTCGTTGTTGTATCTTACATCTGCCCTATTTAACTACCCTTCACTTGACGTTCCTCCCTCCCGCCCTCCTTCAAAACTCCGTTCACTCTCACCCTCCTACAAATCCGTCATGGCAACTAACGTGCCATGTTACAGAATAACAAAATTAAGGATAAAACACTTATACCCAGAGCAGCGCTAAAAATTCTTATAAACACAAAAACCCCTCCCAAAAAAAAAATTAAATAAAGAAAAGGTCAAAGGGAAAAATTACCCAATGTTTTCAACTTTTAGGCGGGGCGAACGGAGAAAAGGGTGGAATGGATGACGGGGGAAGGCTGGTATCAAGCATTCACACCGTATCGTATTAAATACCTAGCTATATATAAACCTTATATATGCTTCCTCCCCTCCAGCCACCGCCTCGTCGCGATTTCACACCCTGTCTCCGCGCCCGCGCCCTCAGCCCTCGCGCCCTTTCTCCCCTCCCTCCAGATGCAGTTTCGGCTCGTGTTCACTCTAGACAGGGCAGGTTAACGGGGAATCAAGGGCTCTCTCTCTCTCTCTTTTTTTTTTTTTTTTTTTTTTTTTTTTTTTTTTTTTGTTTGTTTGTTTGCTTTATATCTTATTTATGTATGGATGGACGGATGGATGGGTGTTTTTCTTTTCCTTTTTTGCGGAGCAATGATTCACAAGGCGGAGCTGCGTATCTTTCTTTCACTCCTTTTTTCTCTTGCTTTTTTCAATGCTGGTAGTTTTTTTATTTTTTCTTGTTTCCTTTTTTTCTATCGCTATTTATATAACAGTGAGCGGAGAAAGGGGGCGGGTTGTTTTTGTCCCTTTTTCTATTTCTTTTCTTTTCGTCCCCTTTCTTTTATAAGTTCTATGCGACGGTACGTATCGTCTTCCTTTTCTTCCCGCTTTATTGGGGGTTACGGGCTGGATGTTTATGTGTTTATCTTCAGCCCCCGTTTATGCTTCCCCTCTTTCTGCTTCTTTTTAGCTCTGCGTCTGTGGGGTGCATTCCATCGTTGTTGGAAGTTATCGTTAGGTTTGGTATTTGAATTAGGTTTTTCGTTGTTTCGCCGGTTGTCAGCTTTGAGTAGACGGTGTATTCTGTTGAACTTCGACGCCTGAGGGGTTAAACAGTCTATCGTTATTTTTGATTCCTCGTTACGGGATTGGAATGAAAGGGCAGGCAAGGCAAGGCGAAGAGGATACGGAGATGGTATATACTGGTACTTGAACGACTTTTTATGACGAGGGGCCGGGGCTGGGGCCGGAGAGGGAAGAAAAGGGATGTGGTAGCTGGGGGAACAGCTGAGATTATTTTTTCGGGAATTTATTTGGTTTAACTATACCTGTTTTTTCTTTTTCTTTTTCTTTTCTTTTAAACTTTTATTTATTTATTTAATTTTTTTTTTTTTTTTTTTTTTTTTTTTTTTTTTTTTTAATAAATTTATTTTCGTTTTTGTTTTCTTTGCTTTCGTATTTTTTTTCCCTTCTCCCTTTTATTTGCTTCTATAATTTTTACGTTTTTATTTTATCTGGGATTGACAAAAGGTAGTAGATGTTTTTTTGTTAGTTTGATAGTGAAACTTTTGAAGGTGGTAATTTATTTTAATTCATTTAATTCGTTCACCCGTTCACCTCTTTCTTTGCTTTTGTTTTTATGTAAATAGTATTCATTGCTTAGCGCGTATAGAGCCTGTGGTCTGAGATCTATGGAGCTGGAGTGGGTGGGTGGTTAGTTATGGTAATGGCATTGTGTTTGAAAAAAGTAGTTGCGTAGAGTGATTACTTACAATGAGGCGGTTAGTTAACTAGTTATTAGTTAGTTGATTTTGGATGGCTTTAACTACTACGAACGTTAGGACTCTGCTGGAGTTTATCGCTTGTTTGGCTTGAATGGATTCACCAGATACACTCCGAAAACTACAGGTAGTGGATGCTCCTTTTGGAATTGGGTTGAGTGGGTTGAGGGGATGGAGTGGGAATAAAAACTAAAACGAAAGCAGAGAGATGAGTAACATCAGCATGGCCAAGTTCGGGTTAACTTAAGCTAAATGGGGCAAAGAGGTTAAATATAAATATGCGTGGCGGGTTTCTACGGTGGAGTCGAGCGCTGCTTGTGCGAATATCTCCCAGTATTATTTGGAGAATCGGGGGTTGTTTGTTGGGACCAGCCCCTTACTCCATTCTCTTCTATCTCATCGATACGGAAAGTTAAGGAATCTACGCCTTGTACTTTTCCTTGCGAGCTGTGTTTATGGAGCATATGTACATACACGTCGCAAAAGTGTGCGCTATATGGAGCTATAGCTATAGCACATGATATATTTATTGTTGAAACACAACACGCACAGTCACCGCATGCATGGGAAGCAGCGTACACAAAAACAGACAAATGTGGAATAAGGATGAAGTAACATGTACCAAACATCCCCCTTTCTAGGTACACCCGGAATATCTACCCCGCCATACCCAACATTTATCGGTCCCGCTCTCGCTCTCCATCTCCGTCATCATCGGAATCTTTCATCCTCCCATTTCCCCCCTCTTCTGTCCTCCGCCTCCGGGACCCCACCCACTGCCCTAACCAGCGCAAGGGACCCGTGAATTGCGATCGGTGCTGAGGCCTATGATCTCTTCCATCGTGATCAACACCGACGTCGCCAAGATCACGGGCACGGGCACGGGCACGGGCGTTGGAGTCAGCACAAGTACCGGCACCATCGACACCACCAACGGCGCCAGCAGTAGCGGCACTACAGACTTCCCTCTGCACAGCTCCACATCTATAATCCCTGATAAACGGCGAAGACACTCGTCGTCGCGATGGCGTGCACTGGCCGCCGCCATTGCTACTGCGCAGGCTTCCGCGGCCCGCGAACCGTACACGTCGGGAGGACAAGTCCCATGTCCACGACGATGCGCGGGGGAGTCTGCGGATTTGTCGTTGTTGGTGGTTGTTCAATGTTAGTCGGGGCGGGGATGGAGAGGATGGATCGTTGGTGAGTGGAGGGTTATTCTCACTGCAGCCGGAGACGCCGATTGAGCGCTTTCTGCTGCTGCTGCTGCTGCTGCTGCTGTTGTTGTTGTTGTTGTAGGAGAGGGAGGGGATTGTGCTGCTTTTGCTGCGGTAGTGTCTGTGGGGGAAGGAGGTGAATGTGAGGAGAGGTGAGGTGGGTGTTGCTAGGTCGGGATCGAGGGTCTCTCCGGAGTCGTCTAGGTCAGCCCAGATTTCGGCGGTTTCGAGGCTGGGTTGCGTGCTTCTGCGGAGTCGGAGTGGGAGGTGGCTTAAGCTGCGTGTGTAGAAGTGGGGTAGGGGAGAAGGCTTCCGCTGCTGCTGCTGCTGCTGCTGCTGCTGCTGTTGTTGTTGCTGTTGTTGTTGTTGTTGTTGGAGGAGGGGTTGTCGTTCCCCTAAGGCTGTTTCTTCGTCGTCGGGATAGTAGAAGTATTCTGGTGGGGTGAGTTGTTCTTCGAGCGGGCCTAGTCCGGGGGCTAGCGGGGTTGGTGTTGGACCCGCTGGCACGTTGTTCGGGTGAGCAGTGGCATCTTCTAACCTCCAGGATAAACAGAGAACGCCGGATAAGAGTATTATGGTACCTAGGGCTATTAGACCGGCATATAAGCGCGAAAGCCGTGAGCCTTGATCAAAGTATATCAATCCATCTAGAATAGCGATGACGTTGTATATGCAGAAAACATAGGGATAGAGAATGCTGGTACTACACAGCTTGAGGCCAGAGTGCATATAATACAGCTGCGTGAGAGCAAGTGCAATCAAGCCTAGAAGGATGATCCATGACTGCCAGCGGTTGAACTGGTTCACGCGGTCTATTATGGTGCGCACAATCAGCTCGACGGCGGATTTGGCGACCAGGAGAGAGTGCGCAGACAGAATCCCACTGACAGATCCGTACATCATGCCCCGCATCATTTTAATGCGTGGACTATTGTGGCCATAGAAAGACGGCGTGCATGGGATGGTTATGCAGTGTTGTATCATCCACTCTCGGGTTCTGCCAGGCGTGGATACCAGCTTAAGCAGGCGAGCGGCCAGAATGGTCAGCACTACAACCCCGGTTGTTCCAGCCATCCACACCAAGAATGGAGGGCGGCCAAGAAGGACCAGTAATTGGTTTAGAGTATGCGCAGGCTCTCCAATCGCTCCGAATGTGCCGATCAAAATGGCTCCGAGGCAGACGAGGATCGTGCCGAAAATCGAGCAGCGGGTAAATGGCTCTCGTAGGATCAAGGCTGCAAATATCGTATTGAAGACAAGTCCAGACTAAAGGAGATATACGTTAGATCTTCTCTTGTTTGTAGGTGTACATATGAGGGAAAGAGGTTGAACGAACGGCTTGTAGAGTCGACAGCACCGGTAAAGGAAGGGTTGTGATTTGTATCGTGCTACCGACAATGTTGGAGACGACGAACATGAGCATTCCCAACTAATTAATTTATAGATCAGTATATCAAACTCCTATTCGCTATCCATCTCGCAGGTTGGTAGTCCTCACCTGCCATCGTCTCCGTTTGTATGGGGGCCGGCGCAAATCATACGGTCGTTTTTCATCCTCCAGGAGATGCGACTTGCGTTGGAGGGTCAGGCCAATGGCCTGGAGGCTTGTCGATATCAAGCCAACAAAGACTCCGATCTTAAGGGGGTATAAGTTGAGGATACGAAGTTGGCTTATGGGTGTATGGACGTACCGCAATACTTCCGCTCGGCGACAGGCCCCCTAACCGTCCCATGTCCTCCTGGTATCCTCATGCATCAGCGGGGGACACAGCGGCGAACAGCAGAAGTGGGGCATCGACCTCGAGATGCTACCTATGGATGAGAGACATTGCCAGCGTTGGGGTAAGATACAATAAAAAAGGCCGGTAGATTCAGTTCTCCTATGAAGAGTGGGAGTAGATTATATGTATTCGGTAGTTTGTTGGTGCTGCAATAGTTAACTTGTTATACATAATCGAGGTTTCCGGGCGAGGGCTGCTTACCTAATCCAGGGCAGGCAGGGCCCACGCTAGCCTGACTGGGCCAGGTGACTTTTAGGGTAAGATTTCATAACTAACGACAGACAACCCTTCCATCCAGATGTGTACACACTTCTGTGGATATTTTAGGTACTGCATTCCACGTCTATTAATTAATCACGATATCCAGGAGTCCACACACCCGGTCAGTCGCGCTGCTTGATCCCGCCCCTCAGAACGCAGAACGCAGCGTACATACAATACAATACACTCCCGCCGCTATCTACCGTAGCTGGTGGCATCTATAAACCCACCCCCTCTCTCCTCTCTAATCTCCGCAAGACACCAGCTTCACCACCCCTACCTCCGCCAAAATGTCACAAAGCCATGCCCTCTCCGACGACCAGGTAGACCTCCCAAGCCAATGTCCCACCTCCAATCCACAAGAAACAATGAATATGGAAAACAAAATATCTAGCAAGGTAGCTCACCTGAACTAGGTCGCGGGTGAACTCCGCAAAATGACCGCCTTCATCCGCCAAGAAGCCCTCGAAAAAGCCCGCGAAATCCAGCTGAAAGCCGATGAAGAATTTGCCATCGAAAAATCCAAACTCGTCCGCCAAGAAACGGCAGCCATCGACCACCTCTACGAGAAGAAGTTCAAACAGGCCTCCATGTCCCAGCAAATCACCCGCTCAACACTCGCTAACAAAACCCGTCTGCGCGTCTTGACAGCCCGCCAGGAGCTTTTGGATGAACTCTTTGAGCAGGCGAGGGCGCAGTTGGCGAGTGTGGCGGTGAAGGGGGCCAAGAAGGGAGGCAAGAAGGGAGGCGGTGGGTATCAGACGACGTTGAAGGGGTTGGTGCTGGAGGGGTTGTATGCGTTGAATGAGAAGAAGGTGCAGGTTCGGGCGAGGAAGAAGGATTATGAGGTTGTCCGGAAGGCAATTGGGGAGGCGGAGGCGGAGTTTAAGGAGAAGGTGGGGAGGGAGAGTAGTGTGGAGTTGCTGGAGAGTGATCCGCTGCCTGAAGGGTCGTAAGTGCTCGGTATTTCTTTAATGCCAACATTTGTTTTCTGCCCTCATATATCTGCTGTGAATGGCTTCATTTTTTGTTTTCTTTCTTTTTCATTTTTATTTTTATTTTTATTTTTATTTTGCTAACGTCTTCCCTCCCATTTTCTAGAGCGGGTGGTGTCATTATCATCGGTACAGCAGGTAAAATTGACATCAACAACACCTTTGAAGAACGGCTGCGGCTCCTTGAGATTGATGCTCTACCGGCAGTCCGGGAAACGTTGTTCGGCAAGAATAAGAACCGCAAGTTTTATGATTAGGGCTACCCATCATCTGTTCATTACCTTTTTTTTGGGGGGGTTTATATATATTTGTTCTTAATGAGTTTCCTTTCTGTTTAACCACCTTTGATGATGGGTGCATTCGTCTATACAGCTTGTACTCCGAGCGATTATTTCGCTCTCCTTTTCCTTTTTTGGCTGTCACTATCTGTCCATCTGTTCTGATACAACGTGCTTGCTCTCTTATCGCTGGTGTCAGTCGCATTTCTGATTTTGTGTGCCACGATCTACGTATGTTTTGCAGCAGGCTGTTATCTACACGGCCCCAAGCGCAGTTCGCATCTATATTCTTGGACGTTGATTTGCCGTATTTCTAGAGCCCGTCCAAGTACTTTCCTTCTTTATGTACTTCTTCGCACGGCAACTAAGGGATAATCAATATAGAGATACCCGTCTTGCGAACGATTCCACAACATATTTCTATTCAAAAATGTTCTTTTAACACAAAATGTTCATCGCCTACGATGCTTTTATAAAGACAGTCCAATTGTAACATTACACATGCTTAATAATGACGGGTTCACATCTTCAACGGGCCCCTTTATCTTCAAGCCGACCTGAACCACCATCCCCTACCACCTTAACGTGCTCAGTGAGCGTCTTCTGACGCTTTTCCACCGCCCTTTCTCCCTTCACAAACAACGCCTTTGCCGGCCGCGGCCTCGTCCTCACCCCAAACGCAAGCCGATAATACAACGCCTGCAAATTCTCCCTCGCCTCCGACCTGCGCAAATGCGACGCCCCCGAATCTCGAATCGCAGAGAATATCGCCTTGATGACATCCGCCAGTCCGTCCACGGTGGCATTGAACTCGCTCTCCCGACCGCCGCTGAAGGATGGCTTTGTCGTGCCGGAGTCGATGGCTATGTCTAGGATGCAGGTGAGGGCGTGCAGTTCCCAGAAATTGAAGGGGGTTTGGGGATTGTTGCGGGGGGCGTTTGAGTCGAAGCGTTTGTCGTGGCGAAGGTAGGCTGTTAGGCGGGGGAGGTCGAAGAGGTGTTCTTGGGGTTTGTCCAGGGGGGAGGGGTCCTGGTAGAAGTAGGCCCAGGCGAGACGGCAGCGGAAGAGGGCGATGCGAGAGCTCATGGGGAGGATGTTTTTGAGGAGTTGGATTTGGAGTTCGGGGTGTTTTACTGTTTTGAAGAGGTGGAGGGATATGTCGTAGAGCTGGTGGGTTTGGTTAGTTTAGAGGTTTGTTTTAAATGGAAGGGTATGTGTGAGTATGAGGGCGCTTACTATTAGGTCTGAGATTTTGTCTGGAGCTCCCAGCAGGCTCGTTATGATCTTTTGTACTTCTAGGCTGACAAGACAGTCCGTCATGACTCCTTCATCTATGGCAAGTCGAAGAATGACCTTGAGTACATATTCGCGGGTGTTGTCGTCGAACCTGAATGGAAGGGGTTAGCTATATGTTCATAGATTTTATCGAAAGATTTTGGCTCCCTACTTTTCTGATAGCGCGTGTATTATTTGGAGTGCTGATAATAGATATTTATGATCTCGAACCCGATATTCTAAGGAGAACATCAGCAGGTTGCCAATATAATACACTGGTAGGTAACAATTTACCATCGGAAATTGTATAGTCGGGCTCTAGGCTGCTGGATAGAGCAAGCGCGGCTGGCCTTGCCCCAAGTCTTTGGAAAAGCTGATCGATACGGGATGGGTTTATGAGCGATGATATACGTCTCGAGGTGGAATTCTACAGTGGTCAGTGGTATGACTTTGTTTACGCGGAGATTTGGTATGACGCACAATTAATACATTGCTATATGACATTCGCAAGTAATCGTCTTGCTCCGTCGTGACTAAAAATTCATTAACACAATAATGATATTAGAACGGTAGAACATGAAGAACAAACCAGCTTGTAGAATCCACAGCAGTATCTCATCCGGCAGAGTGTTGCTCGACAACGAATCCGCAACTATCCCTGAGAAAAATGCTCGACCGCGAGAAGAAGGATCTAGAATCACGTTAATACCAGACATATATACAACCCCTATAACAACGAACATGAAGCGGCAGGCAAAAGCTCCAACCTTTCAAATTAACCTGCCAGGTCCCAGGCGCTACGGACTTAGAGGGAAACTTAGGCTGCGCTACAGCTGGTGGGTCCTCTTCGAAGAACAGCCAGTTTCTCCCTATCGCAAACATTTCTGTTCTTTCAACAGCATCTCTGAGTCGCTGAATCCCCTTGGTATCCGTCTCATCCTCCACAGCTGCAGCGAGCAGATCATCACGCAGCACTCCACGACCCTTATCCGATGGAGCTTTGGGCTGGAGGCTCTTTTTTATCTTTGCAACTTTGGCCTCTGTTCTCTTGTCATTGGCAGCATCCTCAACAAGAGTGTCAAGAGAAAATTGATATTTGGGTAGATTTATTGAATCCTTGGATTTCAGAGAGCTAAGGCCTGAATAGGGTTGCCGCGATCTCCTAGCTCCGCTGCGGTTATCATCATCCCTACCATTTTGAGCCTTGGTGGGGGATGAAGTGGAGGGAGCTGAGCCAGGAATCGGTTTCAGAAATTTATTCAACAGATCGTCTGCGGTTTCTAGATCTGAGAGCGAGTCTGTATCCTCATCGGAGTTGGTAATGATCACCTGCCCATCTCTCACGATCCGTTGGGAGAAGGAATTTGAGCGGCCACTGGACGATGAGATAGTTTGCTGTTGGCCACTAGAGGCTTCCGGCGGCCTGCATCCCATCGTCGTATTGGAAAAGACACCTTCACTGGTAAAATGAGGGACGGGAGATGGGCTGGAGGTGACATTGCACTGTGTGGTTCGTTCCAGAGGAATGGGTGAGATGAAGGAGGAGGGTGGGCCGGAGGGAGAACACAGGCTGAGCGGGGATGAAAGTGGAGATGAGGTATCCGTGGACCCATTCAGTCTGCCGGCAGCTCTTGGGGTGCTGATGTGTGGAGTAAGACTACGTCTGGGAGGAGACCCAACCTGGTGCCCCGAGGAGCTGTGATTGCTTGACATTGTTTGGCCACAGGGACATGCGGCTCGATCTGACGTTGCATCGTGTTGCCCATTATCTTTTTCAGTCGCGTCAAAAAACGTGAAGCGGGTAGATCGCGATATCACGTGGTTTGGGATTCAATATTTCCTTTTTGAGAGATTCAATAAGGTAAGTTACTTTTGAATAACTACGCCGTGGCAATATATGCAATTATATGTAAGCTCTGCTACATAACTACATGGTTTATACGTGACTCGACTCAACCAGTGAAAGCAGTGGTTGAAAGAGGGGAGAAAGATCCCTTTCATCAATTTTTGTTCAATGCTTTCAAATTGCTACATCACGGATCCATCCTCATCTGAACGACTGTTGACGCATGTCCTGTCCATCTCCCTAGCACACGTACGTATATCTTGTCAATGAAATCTGGATTGGGAGAAGGCGGTACTTCGTAGTTCATGAAACAGATTGCTATCCTCGTATATTTTTTAAGATGGTTGAGAATCCCGCACTGGTCAGTGGTTAGAAGTCCGAGAATCCAGCTGATCGACAGGTTCGACCGCGCGTTTCTTCGTGATTGCGTGACGAGCTGTTCATTTCTTAAGACTGTCGGGGATTATTCGGATCCACTTGCTGCTGATACCATTACCTGTTCCGGGTGGTGCCATGTCTTTCATAGATGTGAATTTACCCAATAGGTAGGCGTGATTACGATTGAACTGTGAGATACAGACTTGGTATCCGTATTCGTTCATTTCAGTTAGTGTCTAATACCATTAAAACGCCCTACTTCTGAAGGATTCGGATTCGCATTCCATTGAGCCTCAAATCTAGAGGCTGAAGGCTTCAGTGAAAGGCAGATCGGGAGAAAGACGAAAGCTGGAAGGCTGAAAGCTGATGAAATTTATCTAGCAGCAAGTGCCTGAGGATCGAAAAGCGTCGTCGGTCAACAACCCTGTGCCGATAAGGTCCTGGGATCGAACCCCGGTCCAGTCACAACTTTCTGAGTTGAAGCGTGGGTTCTTCTATTTCTGGTTCCATACCGCATTTTTTGCAGGTTTCTCTTTCTTGTGGTCAGCCTTTGTTTGCTTCTTGAAATAATGAAATAATGAACGAACGCTTTTTGTCTTTGGCTCAATAGATTTCTAAGCCTCCTCCGTCCAGCGTCAACGTAAGGATACACCAGCCTTATGGGCGCCCCCTCATGTCTATTCTTAGCAAGGAAGTTCAGCCCTGCGACGGCGTTTCATCATGTATCCGGCACATCGGTGTGTATTATGGTTAAGACACTTGAGCTTTCATATTGTAATTATTACCTGATTGATGGGGTATCCGCCAGGTGAAAGCATATTATCCTGGTTTGTTGCCAACGTGGCTGTCGTAGCTCATTTTCAAATAGCTAACCAACTAGTTCGTTAGTTGACTAGTTATCCATTTATTATGATCAATTGGCCATGCGTGCTTCGGTTACTTAGCTTCGACATCCTGGTCCTTGAACAGGGTTAGCAAAGCGGTTATTTGGGCAGAGTCCTGGCCAGGTGAGCTTCACAATATCATGACAAATCCATTTAGGAGAAGATTTTACGCGTGTGTAATTTCGCTCTTTTGGTGGTATTATTACTATTTCATAAACTTGAGCTTTTAGTAGAAATTTTGTTCCCAAGGGCTGGTTTTTGCGATTGTGAAAATGGGTATCTCTTTCTTCAACGTTCATTTGAGAATCAGGTGGTTTGGGGGGGGGGGGGGGGGGGTTTTTTTAAATTTTTTTTTAAATTATGTCGGCATATCAATGATGACCAGACGCTTGGCTGTTTCATGACCCACAGCCCGTAAGTAGCGAATGAATGTAATATTGGGCATCAACCTAACCTTGTGTATAGCATATTGGCAACACCTTGACTAGTTACCCTTCGGAAGCTCAATATCAACCAGCCAGGGCAGATGTTGAGGATAATCTTCATCCATCTCCTTAATGGAAGCATTTACAAAGAGCGTTTGCCTCCCCAATTCAACCGGATTGGCATCTCCACTACAATGGCTGGTCACATAGCACGTCTCAGAATGCTCCCCCGTCCCCGTCCCATTGGCCTCTCGACTCCTTACCGTCGACAAATCCCCCACAACAACTGACTGTCCATCATCAATATCGGAAAGCCGCAACGGTTTCTCGCCTATGTCCTCCGTCTGCGGTGGCCATGTGACAAGCTTCGCTCCCCAACCCTCGTGGATATGCCCGAAACAGTGCAGACGTGGTCGACTGCGAGCAACGGCATCGAAGAGATGTGTGCTCCCGACCTGTTCACCGGATAATGTCCGATCCAGGATCCCTCTTGGCGGGCTGTGGGTTATGACTAGGTCGACGCCCTTCTCAATGCGAAAGTCATGGCCCTTTTGACGTGTATATTGAAATGCCCAGCCTCCACATGCGGGAATAAAAGGGCTGGCATAGAGGGTTAATGACGCGCCATTCTCGAGAGTAAAATGGTGCGTGCCTTCGTCGAGAAATACAATTCCGGCCGAAGTGGCTGGTTCTTCGTTGAAGAGCTGGCGCGCTTCGCCCGGGTCGCCGTATGCCTTCTTGATGAGGCCGGGGTCGAGGACTTTGAATTGGCCGTCGACCTTGTCCTTGAAGAAGGGGGTGTCTAGGGTGAAATCGTGGTTTCCGGCTATGACGAGCTTGAGGGGGGCAGTGAGGTTCGAGAGAAGGTTTATGGCGGATTGGAGTTCTTCTAGTGTAGACCCTTCTGTGAGATCGCCGCAGTGAATGACTACATCTGCATACTGTGTTGGGTTGGTTTCTGGGCCGAATTCTCTGCTATGTGTATCGGAGAGGATGAGAAATCGGGTTTTGATAGTTGGAGAGGTGGGAGACTTTGGAGGGTTCATGATCTGAGGTCGTCCTTGCGTTGGAGAGCTGGGCATAGGTGTGTTGATGAATGTGGGTCGCTAGAACATAGGGTGCTGAGATATTAATAATTCGGATGAAAAGGTGTTAAAGTGGAAGGAGAGAGCGCATGTCAGCGTTTAATTCTACGCAATCACATTGTTGTTGGTATTTATTTATTTGTTGCTAACCCCAGAGTGATGTTTTGGATGCCTGAGCTCTGGAAAGTCTGCGGGAGAGCCCAAAGCAGCGGAGACAACCTGCTCTCTAACTGTTTACTCCGAGCTCCGTCATTATTACAAAAGTACAGAGAAGCGTTCTGTCAAGGAGCTTGGTAATAAAGTTGCGTATATGGGTTCTTTTCTGGCAGTTCCGTGTTTTCATATACAAAATCTTTTATTTTCTATTTTCAATTTTTTATTTTTTATTTTTATTTTTATTTTCTTTTATTTTATTTTCTTTTTCTCGTAGCAATAGTTATCTTTTCGCCCTCTCGGAACCGGTTGGCAAGCCTTTGCAAGCCGGCTCTCGGATGCTTCGGAGACGATTCTGATTGCCCGGTAAAATACGGTTATTGGATGTAATCAGTTAACTTTGAGGAGTGCTTAATTGAGGGGTTTCGGTGGGTTCTGCGTTCTTTTGCTGGGACAGGGTTTTACGGGTAAAACCGTAGTTGGTAGCATGGACCAAGCCGAACGGAGTGGATTGTGCATCTTAGTAATGCTGTCTTCCGCTGGAAAGGTTCTGGACAGAGCCGTGCAGAGGTTAACTCCCTTCCTACGGCGTGGCTCGGATTCAAGCCAAAAATGAAGTGTAAAGTGTACTGAAGACAAGCTCAAAGGGGGTGATAATGCGATGACCAAAAAATATCGACTGCATGAAATACGTTATCAAAATGTTATTCTTGAAATGGCTTGGGGCCCTAAGGTTTGTTTATTTATCTGTAAATAAATACATCGATGATGAGTAATTAGTCCCGATCAATAATAACAAGAGATCAAGATAGTGACGGCATGTAGAAGAGCCTGCACAATTTTCCACGGAACAGGAAGCAAACCTCGTGCCCAAGGATTTGCAGCAGCATCCAGATAACGGGGTTGTTGGCAGTTGGGCAGTTGACAGCGCTAGAAGAAACTCGGCGTAGGTGGGCTTGGGGAGCTGTAAAGCGGGGGTTTTGGTGGTTTGAATTAGAAGTCTCAATGCACACAATCTAGTTATCGATTTGGTACTTGGGTAGCAAGCTTCGGGGGGATTTTTCCCATGCTTTTGCTTTTGCGAGATAACGTTTTAACTATGTCCGATGAACAAGCTGAGTAATACTGTTGTTTTCCTTTCCAAAGAAAACTGTAAAGGAGGGAAGGCAAAGTGGCAGAACATACGTTGTAGCCTCAGGCAACGGCAGCGAGGGCTGCCACTATTATCCATACATTACACAGCCTTTGGTATGAACGATGACAAACGGAGTTAAAATATTTCCGGGGCTGTGGAAAAAACATGTTAGTTGATTTAACTATTAACTAACTAGTTAATTAGAGAGGATGGAAGAAATTGTCAGCGGCGGATATTTTATGGAGGCGCAAGGTATTCATCGGGGGGTAACGTTACAATACGGCTACTGCGAAAGGGGGCCAAAATGCACCGTATTTTTGATCTCAGTTGGTATTACCATATGATACCTGCCGACCAGTTAATACTGTGTCGTTTTCCAACTTCCTCTCCAACCTTCTAAACCAACAACACCGCCACCACCACCCCCATTACCACCACCAACCTCCGTCTCTACACCTACATAGACCAACTGCAAACCAGGACACCTTGCGCATGGTGTTCTTCGCTGGCTTGTCTCTCGCACCGTGGCATTCTTTACATTGAGTCGTGTTGCTGGCCCCCTCCAATACCTCTGTCGATTGTTCCATGGCAATCCCAGAACTGTCTTCGTCCATAAGTTGCTAACCAATTCGCTCCTTCAATCGCCTCCTGACTATCTGTCCCTGTCGCTGTCTCTCTATCCAACAAATCCCTTCTCAAACCTACTGCCTTTTTGGGTTCTCACACGCGGATTCTGTGTCCGGTTGCCATATCCTCACATTCATTAATTTCGGTCAAGCCACATACATCGTTACCTGTCCTCTCGTTTCTATCGATCTTTGTCGCGTTGGTCTCACCGCCCCCCTGACCCTTTATTATCCCCACGAGCCATCCCAACGCCAACTGAGTCTCCTTAATCACCAGTGCAATTCCACAAATGTCCGAATCAGTTTCTTGACCTATTCCCATTTTATGTTATAGGTGGATTACGTAGCCTCGCAATGGCTGTGGTTCAGTTTGGTGCAGAGGATGAGGCCCACATCTCGAAACCCGTCAGACGAATGCGATGGGCCACCCAACGCCATGCAGGTGCCGGCGGATCGCGAAAAAGACGATCTATATTGGACAGGTTACACCATGGCACCGGTTCAAAGGAAGAAAAACGGAAATCAGCCGCCAGCTCTTCGCCCCACAGCGACGGGTCGACGGTAGATGAAGGCTCGGTTGACAGTTCAAACCTCAGGAGGGTATTTTGCAACGTACCGCTTCCCGATGATGCAAAGGATGAGGACGGCCGTCTCCTAGCCAATTATTCGCGGAACAAGATAAGAACGGCAAAATATACGCCATTAAGTTTTGTTCCAAAGAATTTGTGGTTTCAGTTTCATAATATTGCAAATATTTACTTTTTGTTCACTATTATTCTAGCTGTGAGTTTTCATTGCCATCCCGTTTTATTTACTCGAACTCGCCAAACTGACCTGCTGCTAACTCGTTCAAAATTAATCATAGATTTTCCCTATTTTTGGCGCCACCAACCCTGGATTGAGCGCGGTACCCTTGATTTCCATTTTGACAGTTACGGCCATTAAAGATGCTATTGAAGATTGGAGACGGACCGTGCTGGATAATGAATTAAACAATTCTCCAATACATCGTTTGGTGGAGTGGAATAATGTTAACTCGGTTGAAGAAAATGTGTCTCTGTGGCGGAAGGCCAAGAAGTCGACAACCAAGACAGTAGTGAAGACTTGGAAGAAATTAAACGCTCTAAGGAAAGGCATACCGCTGGAGGACATTGAAAACGATATCCTCGCGGGACAACGCCCGTCCATAGAGACCCGTCGCACGCAGAGAAACTCCACTTACTCCTACAGAGTATCGTTCCAATCAAACAATAATGAGCCCATTGAGGAAGGAGGCGCCATTCAGATGACTCCCGTTCCGTCACCTAATGTGGACCGATTCAATTCGCAGCAGGAGGGACAATCTCTAGCCGTTCCTAGATCATCAACGGACTACTTATCTCCGGATCCACATCGTAAATTCGACCTCCTACATTCCGCCCGCGATTATGGAAGCGTGTTGAATAAGGCAAGACGGACACCCCAAATAGCAAGATTCAAGCGCGATTTCTGGAAAAACGTTCAGGTCGGTGATTTCGTCCGGATTTACAACGAAGAACAGATTCCCGCCGATGTCGTCGTGTTTTCCACCTCCGACCCAGATGGTGCCTGTTACGTCGAAACGAAAAACCTTGACGGAGAAACGAATCTTAAGGTACGGCAAGCGCTTCATTGTACCCGTTCTGTTAAGCATGCGAGAGATTGTGAGAAGGCCGAATTTACGATTGAAAGTGAACCTCCTCACCCAAATCTGTATGAATACAATGGAGCTATCAAGTGGAATAAGCACGATCCGAAGTTCCCCGATCAACCCGGACGAGAAATGGTGGAACCTATCACCATTAACAACATCCTCCTCCGTGGCTGTAGCTTGCAGAATACTGAATGGGTTTTAGGCATGGTGATTTTCACTGGTCTTCAGACAAAGATCATGCTCAATTCTGGCGCGACACCGACTAAACGGGCCAAACTTGCCAGAGATCTGAACTGGAACGTCATCTATAACTTTATCATTCTGTTCTTTATGTGTCTTGTTTCTGGAATCGTTCAGGGTATCACGTGGGGTCAGGGAAACAATTCTTTGAATTTCTTCGAATTTGGATCGTATGGAGGTTCGCCGCCGGTCGATGGGTTTGTCACGTTCTGGGCGGCTGTTATTCTCTACCAGAATCTCGTCCCAATCTCACTCTACATATCACTAGAAATCGTTCGAACTGCACAGGCCATCTTCATCCACAGTGACAACTTCATGTATTACGATAAACTAGAATACCCTTGCACGCCAAAGTCATGGAATATATCGGATGACCTGGGGCAGATTGAGTATATCTTCTCAGATAAAACCGGGACTCTGACTCAGAATGTGATGGAATTCAGGAAATGCACTATCAACGGCGTGGCCTATGGCGAAGCATACACCGAAGCAATGGCTGGCATGCAGCGCCGTGAGGGTATCAATGTCGAGGAAGTGTCCAAAAAGGCTCAGGAAAATATCGCCAAATCTCGAGTTAAGATGCTCCAACAGCTCCGCTCTATCCACAACAACCCATATCTCCATGACGACAAACTTACCTTTGTATCTCCCGATTTTGTTTCTGATCTTGCTGGAAATGCCGGTGAGAAGCAACAAGCCGCTAACGATCATTTTATGCTTGCTTTGGCTCTGTGCCATACAGTCATAACAGAGCGTACTCCAGGTGACCCTCCTAAGATTGAGTTCAAAGCCCAATCTCCCGACGAGGCAGCATTGGTTGCCACCGCACGAGACTGCGGCTTCACAGTGTTGGGGCGATCAGGTGACGACATCCGGTTAAACGTGATGGGTGAAGAACGCTCGTATACAGTTCTGAACACGCTGGAATTCAACTCATCGAGAAAACGAATGAGCGCGATTATCCGGATGCCGGATGGGAAGATCTTATTGTTCTGCAAGGGCGCAGATAGTATAATTTATTCTCGCTTGGCTCGTGGGCAGCAGCAACAACTTCGAAAGGAGACAGCAAAGCATCTTGAGATGTTCGCCAGGGAAGGTCTAAGGACATTGTGTATCGCAGAGAGAGAGCTTAGCGAGGAGGAGTACCAAGCATGGAATAAGACTCATGACTTGGCTGCCCAGTCACTCACAGACCGGGAGATAAAGCTCGAGGAAGTCTCCAGTGCTATTGAGCAGGAACTTACTCTTCTTGGCGGCACAGCTATTGAGGATAGGTTGCAGGATGGCGTCCCCGATACGATCTCCCTCCTGGCAAGGGCGGGAATTAAACTTTGGGTCCTAACGGGTGATAAGGTCGAGACTGCCATCAACATCGGATTTTCCTGCAATCTGTTATCCAACGAGATGGAACTGATAGTCTTCAATATCGATAAGGATGACCAAGGCGCCGCTGAATTTGAGCTTGACAAGAATTTGAGGACATTCGGCTTGACGGGTTCCGACGATGAACTTGTCGCTGCTCAAAACAATCATGAGCCCCCGGCTCCAACGCATGCCCTCATTATTGACGGTGACACCCTTAAGCTCATGTTAAGTCCTGAGCTGAAACAAAAATTCCTCCTGTTGTGTAAGCAATGTAAATCTGTTCTGTGCTGCAGAGTTAGCCCTGCTCAGAAAGCGGCTGTTGTACAAATGGTGAAGACCGGGTTGCATGTTATGGCTCTTGCTATTGGAGATGGTGCCAATGATGTTGCCATGATTCAAGAAGCGGATGTGGGAGTTGGTATTGCTGGTGAGGAAGGTCGACAGGCCGTCATGTCGTCAGACTATGCGATTGGCCAGTTCCGATTTCTGCAGCGTCTCGTCCTCGTTCATGGAAGATGGTCCTATCGAAGACTTGGGGAGACTATTGCCAATTTCTTCTACAAGGTATGATGGTATATTTTCCGGGGCTTCGTCGTATACGTTATTAACCAATTTTTTAGAATCTTGTGTGGACGTTTGCTCTCTTCTGGTACTCGATATACAACAATTTTGATGGATCCTATCTCTTCGACTTTACGTATATTATCTTGGTCAACTTGGCGTTTACATCTCTCCCTGTGATATTGATGGGCATTTTGGATCAGGATGTGGACGATAAGGTCTCCCTCGCGGTTCCACAGTTGTATAAGACTGGTATTGAGCAGAAGGAATGGACACAAAAGAAGTTCTGGTAAGTGTCTTTACCCCTTGATTCTGTGGATCCAAAATTTTGACATGGATTTGATAGGCTCTACATGCTGGACGGGTTCTACCAGTCTATCATATGCTTTTTCATGACCTACTTACTTTATCGTCCTGCCTCCGGAGTCACAGAAAACGGACTTGATCTTAGTGACCGGATGCGAATGGGTGTCTTTGTGGCTTGCTCTGCTGTCTTAGCGAGTAACTCCTACATCCTATTAAACACCTACCGCTGGGATTGGTTAACTGTTCTTATTAATGCCATCAGCTCCCTTCTCTTCTTTTTCTGGACAGGTGTTTACACCTCGGTTGAATCCTCCGGCCAGTTCTACAAAGCCGCCTCTGAAGTATTCGGCACACTTTCCTTCTGGGCATTAACATTGTTAACATTGACAATGTGTCTATCTCCCAGATTCACGATCAAATCACTCCAAAAGATATATTTCCCAAGGGATGTGGACATCATTCGCGAGCAGATAGTGCAGGGCAAATTCAAGTATCTAGATGAATATGAGGCATACGTCCCTCCTGCAGCGGCTGACTTATCTCCCGCATCCACAGACGTGGATAAACCCATTGACCTCTCGACAAAGCGACCGATATCCATGCCTGAGGATGAGCGCCCCATCTACCCGCCCTCTGTCGCTCCCACCGCGGCAACCCACAACCCAAGGAGCCAGAATGGGAGCGATGGAACCGGCGTGTCGAGCCTCGAATTCCGACACCAGCAACGGGTCTCGCTGGAACGTGGGCCTCTGGACCAAAGGTCCTCCTCGTATCAACGGGTTCAACGGTCAATGGAGAGAGCTAGGCATAGCTTTGAGGCCAGCAACGATTTTACGTCCGCGGCCATGTTAACTCGGATGGAGTCGACTCATACAAAACCATAGAAACTGTATCCGATTAAAGAGCAGTTATTTTTCCCCTCTACTTCAATCGAACAAACCACATAATCTTCCTATGATGGCGTGGAACATCTGTTTTTACCCTCTCCTTCTTATGTTACCCGCGTATATCTATATATATCTCTTTATCCGTACCTGGCAATATGATGACCCCCTCCACATTCCCCTTCACTGCGCAGTCGCTTTGTTGCGTCCATGGCTCGCCTCTTTTTCTTTTTTTTCTCTTTTTCTTTTCTTTTTTTCTTTGTTTATTCCCATTTGAATCCGCAAGATCTGCATGAGCGACAATGTCCTATCTACGGTTTGCTTTCCTTTGTCTTACGTCACACTTACTACTACCATTAGAGGCGTTTCTCTGTTTAACTTGATGCTTGATTTGTCTTTCTTTCTTTCTCTTCTTTTTTCTTTTCTTTTCTTTTCTTTTCTTTCTTTCTTTCTTTCTTTTTTCTTTTTTTTCTTTTTTTATTTGGGTTATGGTTCTTTTATCTTTTTTTGGGGTTCCTCTGTTGCAGCTGTGGTTGTTTTTTGTTTAATTATCGGCGCCTGGCTCTTTCTGATTCCCATAATGCAAGGTTTTATCTAACAACTTTTGTTCTGTGTTTTTGTTTTAAAGCCTTCCCCCCTTCTATTGTCCTGCCTTTGCCTTTTCTGGGCTTTAAAGCTCAATATATATATATTCCGTTTTATGTCCCATATCCTTTCCCCCTCCAGCCGCCGATAATTACTTTATACCTTATTATTATTATTGTTCTTTCCCTTTCCCCCCGTTTTGTTTCTTAACTGTATGTCTGTGTATAAAAAATATTCAAAGTTTTAATATCTCAATTTTACATTTTTCCTTTTCAAAGGCTTGCAATACCTATCTTCTAATTGTTTTCTGGCTTGCACATACAGACTCTTATCCCTCCTTAGCTAAGACTATCCTCCTCTTTCTTTTCTTTTTTCTTTTCAATATTTTGTGGTGGTTGCTTGGGTGACTTGTTTGTCCAGCGGGCGTTGGCGGAGAAACAGTCAATAAGGTATTGTTCTTCATGGAAGAAAGGAATGGGAAGGCAACATCGTACCCTTTCTCTGCCCCTAAAATACTGATAGGACTGATATTAATTTTTGGGGTTCGAGTTCCTCTTTTTCGAGGGTGGAGCTCCTGTTTGCTTGCCTCTAAGTTAGATAGCTGTTGACGGATGAAGATTTTGGGTTTCTGGGAGGGGATGGGCAACTGGAGGTGAATGAGATAGACAGATAAAGGTCAGAAATGGAAAATCAGAAATTGTTTGCGATGGGAGTTCGTTGTATGTAGTCAGGGGTAGGCACAAGGCGACAAATCTTGATGTTCAAATTCGGTTCAGCATCCATTTTTTTTTTTTTTTTTTTTTTTTTTTTTTTTAAACTAACGTATAAAATACAACTTTGTATTGAGTTGCTAGCAACCACCTAACTGACCCCTTGTCACACCATTGTATACAGAAAGTTATATGATAATTTCATTATGTAGTATTGAGACGTTGATTAATATGGACTTTTGTACGTAGCACTTGTTCCTCCAAAGCCGCCCATAGAGTGTATGGACTCTGAGTACTCAACTAACCCCATTGCTCCCGTTACTTGAACAATTAACCTTCATCGACATATGTAGTGAGGTGCCCTGTTCGAAAAGCGCGTTTTGACAGCGGGGGATATAGTTTATCGACCTCTTTTAAAAATCTTTCGCACAAAATAATCGACTTCTTCTGCGCTGTTCAATTGTGGGCTCCAACAAACCATCTTCCTTTTTTACAATTCTTGACTGATATTCAACTCCGATCAGACCGTTCCCACTTCAGTCTCTGTTTGATAGACTTCGTTCCAGCCGACTGTGGCTGAAGCAAGACCGCCACTTAATTGTCATGAAACCTCGGAGAAAGCATCACGCGGCTTTATTTTAAATTTAAGCGCAGACGCACGGCTGACCTTCCACTAGAGCTAAGAACCTTAAATTGTCACCTACAGTGCTAAGCGCCGTTAAACTCCGCGGCAAACCTAACCTCGAGCTGCCTAACGATTTACTCTTGCACTGTAGCTCAAGATCCAGCAGTTCCCCCTACGTCCTATCCTGTCATTCGATATATAACAGCGGTCCATTGCCGTTCCGGCTGGACGCAAAGAGGAAGGTAAACTGCGAACGTGGGACGCGCTGTTTTCACATGTGGTGCTGGCCCTAATTAAGGAAATAAATACACCGCCAAAATCGATTGCAGGGAGTATAGCAAGGAGGGCGTGATGGTCCCGACGGGGCATGCATAAGCTACGTGAGAGTGATACGAGGCATCCTTTGCCACTGACCCCTTTTTTGCGACATATTTTTTCCACCTTTACCTTTCCAATCTTTCTTTCTCTGCTAAGGCAAGCCGTACCGGTTGATCGGCTGCTTTAATCGCCCGGCAGCTTGGAGTCATGGCGGAGTGGGTGTCTATCGTCGAGTATGTTCTTATTAAATCTATTTTCCGGCCTTTTTCTCTTGCCAGGGATTGAGGGTTTCCTATTGTCTATTGTTCACTACGTTCTCGTTTCATTATCTACGAAGCTAGTGGGCAGTTTCAGGAGGCTAATCAAAAGCGAAATGTGAATGCCCTTTTCGCATCATAGGGAACTAAAAACCCTTGCGGACCAACTACATATGTTTTGCCCCCGTCAAAATGACAATGACATGGGGCAGTACAATGACGACTATATACAATCTCTTAATCTCACCGGCCTGGACGTGAAACCCAACATCGAGAACCTTGATCGAATTTCCGAGGCTACCGTGAGGCGACAAAAATTCCTATCATCCATGCGCCTACTTGCCTACAACAGCGATGAAATCCAAATCCATCAGCAATGGATCTGGAGCCGACTCGAGCACGACCTGGAAAAATGTGAACTGTGTGTCAAGGAATACTATAGAGGAAAGGGCTGGCTTATGGAGAATCTGCGCGAAAGCTACGACGAGTCTGAAGTCGAAAACTTTTCCAAAATTATTGATGAACGGGATATCAAACGAGTTGTAAAGAATCTGGATAGGGCAACTGAGACTTTGAAGGCAGTTTCTCCTCAACAGCGGAGTCTTTCCGTCCTGGACCGCGCGGCAATGTTGTCGATTTTTGAAGCCATGAGCTCATATACCATGGTGAATGATGATGAGTTACTTCGCGCGCATTTCGATGAGCCGTTTAACTTGATACAGACCAACCGGACGTTGAAAATGACCGAATATATCCCCGCAACCACTCACTTCCTTTTTAGTGATAATCAGGAACGGCGGCGTTGGGCAATTATGTCTTGGGGGAAAATAAAAAAACCTCCCACTACTCTAGAATTCGATTGGGCTATCAAGGAGCCACTTGTTGCAGCTATTCGTCGAGCTTCCTATGTGCCTCTCCAACCTGATCTTGTCCAGAGACTCTGGACAGGCGTTCATGCCATCGTTGACCGGCTAGGAAAAGAACAGATCACCCACAACCTCCGAGCTTTGGAAACTGACCCTTGTCGACTATCAGTGGATCACCTTGCCATCCCAACCCCTGGTTTGCGTCCGCTCTTAAATACTCTTCAGGTCTTCCTCGAGAAGTCACCAGGTGATTTTTGGGATGCGATGCAGGCGATTTCTCCGCAGGCTATTGTCGAGCAAATCTTTTCTAACCCTCAATATGATGCCTTCCTTCTTGAAACACCCGAAGATTCTTCTCTCGAGAAACCTTCACCTTTGAGAGATATGTTATCGTGGGTTGAGCCATTTATGGCATCACTTCAAGGGGCTCAACAACCTCAAGCATGTCGGGTTCTTGCGTTCCATCTTCTCAACCGCCTACAGGCCTCCCGCTTTCCGCCAGTATCTAGGTTTAACTGCTTTCGAGTCGGTCTCAACATTCTGATTTCCACTCTACGGACCTTCACCGACAACGAGTCTACTCGAGGCTCTGTTGCCAGGGTTGTTTTGTCTGATATTCTTGAAGTTATCAGTGATAACATTGACCATTTTCTTGAGCCTACCGAATTTCCAATCGATGGGAGTCAAGAGCTCTTAGCGGGGTTATGTGTGGCTGTCATTCGAAATGCCCTTGCGCTAGAATGTCAATCACTAAAATCTGACTATGAGTCTATCCTTCGTCAGAAAACAATGGCACATGGAGTGAGCACATACTCGGCTAAGATTTGGGATGCTGTGGTCCGCCATTTGAATGAGGATAACCTTGGACTCTCGAGCGCAGCTCTCATGGGTATCCTGCCCCTAGTTGGACTGGAGAAGTTCCCAACCAAAGGGGAGAATAGTAAAGAGAAAACCAATTTCAATGTCATTTACGGCCATTTGACGCACCTTGTCAGTCAGATCCTTGAACGGCTAGCTGATTTCAAGCCTGAACATTTGGATTATTTGTTCAAGAGCCATGATACCAATGGCTCGTTAATATCCGCGCTTTTCTCCGCCGACTTAAATACCTACCAGGCTGCAGTAGATCTTATCAAGACTATTAGTGGTCAATCTGGTCGTAAAGAAGCAATTTCGCACCTTCTACAATCCTTCTTTGCCACGACGATGTACGGTTTCAGTTTTTCATTTAGACGAATTTCCAATATGAGAACATTCGCATCCGCACCTCGAATGCTTAAAACTGGGACGGACATCATTGACGTTCTTTGTGATTCTGAAACGGGAATCCTCAGGACTCGGAAGCTTATCGACCGTGTAGAAGTTCTCGCGCTCCAAAAGCTTTGGGAGTTCCAATGGCAGGCTCTCACTACGATATTCCAACAAACGGAGGCCTGGCACATGATGGGAAATGATAGGATGGTTATGCTGGAATTTTGTAGAGATACTATTCAGTTTGCGGATCTCGTTTTCAACCAATTCAATATTTTTGCCAGCAGCATTGCCGAATTCAATCCCTCTGAGGCTAAATCGTCGAGTGAGAACCTGGTCAAAGCACCCGCATCAACCATGGAGTCGATGGTCAAATGGCTTCGTTTGAAAGATGATTTTCTTGCAACTACTCTTGTAGGGCTTGTTGCGAAGCTCCTCCGCCGCATGGGGGAATTGGAAGTAAAATTGGCTACAGTCAGTCTAAAGTACATTGAAGACGTCGCTCGATTCTCCGTGATCAAAACAATTTTAACAGCCCAAGAAAAGGCTGAGCTGGTGAGGGCTTTGGAGTCATACTATAAGAAGTCATTTCCAAGCGAGCAACTGGCACCGACACCAGCTACTAAGAAACAGAAGCAGATTATGATAACCGCCTATACAAAACCGGTCGATACTATTAGCATCTCAAGCTCGTCGTCTAAGGTTTCTGCAAGTGAGGGAGATGAATTTGGTGATCTCTCCGATGATGTTCTTGTGGAGTTGTCAAGTTCCGTTGAGTTTGACAAGGCCCGTATTGCAACGCAGAAGAAGTCACAAAAGCTAGCTGCTCTATCGGAGAAGAGCACCCTTAAGCCATCACTTCCCTCGGAAAAGTCAACCCATTCTTCAGAGAAGCCAACTCTTTCCTTGCAGAGGCCAACCTTTCCATTCCCTAAACGGGCGCCACAACCGCTCAAACCAGCTGTGAGTGTCTCCACCTTCCGCGAGAAGCGCGAACGGGAGAAGGAGGAGAAAAAGAAACGTGATATGGCTGAGCTTGCCCGTGTGAAGAAGAAGCTCTCCGTGCAGACGGCCAACCAGGGCTCTGGTGTGAGTGGAATTGGTGCTAATGGCAGCGGAGATCGCCCTGTTGAGAGTATGATGGTCTCAGACTCGGACTCGAGTGCCGATAGCGAAGGCGGAAATGATTCAGGTGTCTGCGGGCAACAAATAAAATCTAAGCCCGCTGCTGTGAGAGAATATGAGGAAAGTAAAAGGCATCTCCTAAACCGCCGAGGCCCTATTAGGAAAATCAAAGTTGCGCGATCTGCTAAGGATATGCGAGCGAGATTGTCGCCAGATCTCTCGGGTTTACACAAGACTTTGCTGGGCTGGGATTTCTTTGCAGATGGTGACATTCCTCCTGCTTCGGGTCGTACAGATTATGCTCTCGTTTCCAATACGTTTTCTGATGCCACGGATTACCAGAAAACTTTCCAGCCCCTGCTGATACTGGAAGTATGGCAGAGCTTTCAATCAGCTAAAGAAGAGGGCTCTTTTAGACCCTTTGAAATCAAGGTTTCAAGTCGCATTACTGTCGATTCTTTTGTTGAGGTTACTACGTTCATGAGACCTGCAGAAGTCAAGGACCTTGGATTGGGAGAGGCGGATTTGGTTCTGATATCCAAGTCAAGCGATCCAAGTTCTGATAGCAAAGAGCCCCACTGCCTTGCGAGAATCATTGGCTCGACTAAAAAGAAAGGAATGATAGAGGTTGGCTATCGTCTAAACGTCTCCACTCCACTCAACAGCTTCATTGCACCAGGAAACTCACTGTTTGCCGTACGAGTTATGTCGTTAACGCCCGTGGAACGAGAATATGGATCCTTACTGGCTCTTAAGTATTATGATCTAAGCGAAGAAATCCTCTCGGCTAGGCCGTCGCCTATCCTGAAGTATACGCCGGAGAGTTTGCAACCCATCATAGACACCTACAAAGTCAATCCTGCACAGGCGAAAGCGGTCCGGTCGGCTTTGGATAATGACGCGTTCACGTTGATCCAAGGGTATGCCCATCATTTTTTTGGTTCACTTGATGATTTTCATGCTAAGCTTTTTTATTTTTAGGCCTCCTGGGTCGGGTAAAACTAAAACCATCATCGCCTTGGTTGGCGCCCTGTTGAGCCCCATCCTTAGGGAGCAAAGTATTTCTCGCTCTAGCTCGTCGTCTTCAACTCGGCCTGCCTCATCGTCTTCAATCCAATCCACTGCCAAGAATACTCCAACTTTCAAGAGCAAGAAACTACTTGTCTGTGCACCGAGTAACGCAGCCGTTGATGAATTGGTGATGAGATTCAAGCAAGGGATTATTTCGACGGACGGACACAAGCGGGAGATCTCTGTTGTTCGTCTTGGTCGTAGCGACGCAATAAATTCAAATGTCATCGATGTAACTTTGGATGAACTTGTGAACGAAAAGCTTAGTGGAACTGCTCGCAAATCCGGCAACGAGAAGGACCTTCAGACGTTCTATCTGGAGCATAAGGATGCGTGTACCCAGTTCAATGGAGTTCGCGAGAGAATTGACCAGTGCCGCGTTAAGAGTGAACGCGTTCCCGAGGAGTTGGAACGGGAATTCGACCTGTTGAAACGGAAGAAAGCCCAGCTTAGTAAAGCTATTGACGATGCCAGGGACAGTAACCTGGTTGCAGCTCGCAATGCTGACCTTTTAAGGAGGAAGATACAGCAAAATGTCCTCGAGGACGCCCATGTGCTATGTGCAACATTGAGCGGAAGTGGTCATGAAATGTTCCAGTCTTTGGATATTGAATTTGAAACGGTTGTCATCGATGAGGCAGCCCAGTCCATTGAATTGAGTGCTCTTATTCCACTTAAGTATGGTTGCTCTAAATGTATTCTTGTCGGTGACCCTAAGCAGCTGCCGCCAACGGTGCTATCCAAGGTGGCATCACGCTTCCAGTATGAGCAAAGTTTGTTCGTCAGAATGCAGGCCAATCATCCGCAGGACGTTCATCTCCTAGATACCCAGTACCGGATGCATCCTGAAATCAGCCGTTTCCCCAGTGCTGCATTCTATGACGGTCGACTTCAGGATGGGCCAGACATGGATAAACTACGATCTCGAATCTGGCATAAGAGTGAGCTATTTGGACCTTATCGGTTTTTCGACGTCCAGGGACTCCATTCCAGCGCTCCAAAAGGCCATTCACTGGTCAACTTGGCGGAAGTCCGCGTGGCCATGAAACTTTACGAGCGGTTGACTACAGATTTTAAAATCTATGACTTTACGAATAAAATCGGAATCATAACTCCGTATAAAGGCCAGCTTAGGGAAATGAAGAACCAGTTTGCCAATAAGTACGGGAATTCGATCTTCACCATGATCGAGTTCAATACGACAGATGCCTTCCAGGGACGAGAGTGCGAAATCATTATATTCTCTTGTGTTCGCGCATCTGATCGAGGCATCGGTTTCTTGGCGGACATTCGTCGGATGAACGTCGGATTGACACGAGCAAAGTCATCACTTTGGGTTCTTGGAAGCTCGAAGTCACTTGTTCAAGGCGAATTCTGGAGAGGGTTAATTAATGATGCACATACCAGAAATTTGGTCACCCAGGGAGATATCTTGGGAATCCTGCAGAAGCCGCAGATTATTCCAAATATAGAACTCAATGATGTGGAGATGATCGATGCCCCGACGAGCGTGATATGCTCCCCGCCGTCCAGGCCCCAATCTACAACTCCAAACGATAATGGGAATAGTCGTCCGTCATCTTCCCTTTCGACAGGCCGCCTATCCAGTATTACTGAAGCTCACAACACCTCGTCCAGAGACACGCCGGGTCACAGTCCAAAATTATCTCCTTCAGCCGTACCCGATGGCCCTTCAGGAGGAAAATTCGGTTTGAACGAGCTCGCCATGTGTGGGTATTGCGGAAGCTACGAGCACATGACGCCAAACTGCGACAACCTCGCTGCCAAAATGGCCGCCCAGGGCTCCTGCCGGCGATGCGGTGACGCTTCCCACTCCAAGAGAGATTGCAAGGAAGAACGCTGTCTTCAATGTGGAAAGTTTGGGCATCTAGCTCCGGCATGCAAATCAAGCATTGTCCTTCCCAAGCGGCAGAAGGATAAAATTGCTCACGCCGAACGCATCCATGCTGAGGTTCAAAAGGTCAATCTCGAACGGCAGCGTCTAAGGCAGCTTGGCGATCATGACCCAAAGGTACCCCCTATCCAAGTACCCTCTAATATCGCCCCAAATAGATCACCACCCATATTCACGGCAACACCTCCAAAACGGGACCTGCCGAATCCTGAGCAGGGTGATTCTGGAAAACGGAAACGCATGGAACCAGATCCTTCTGTTCCACTGAAAAACGTGAAAGTCCGGAAACAGAATGCTCAGTTTAATGCTCAGTTTGCACCGCCTCCGACCACACCAATCGGCCCGCGAGGTAAAAAATTGGACCCGAATGTCATTGCTCCTCCTAGCAGTGTAAGTTCTATCTTCGTCATTAAATATACGATACAAGCTGCCTTTATTTAACCACTGTATGTTTGTATCTAGGAACTTGTAATCCCATCAAAACCTGGAAATGGATATCAACCGATTAACACTAAAGAGCAACAACAATATCGCAGTCCGGGCTCTGGGCCCGGACTCACAGCCGGTCCTGGTCCCATATCGGACCAACATCCCGCAAATGTAAGTTTACAATGTTACCATTTTTTCTTTTCTCTCCTGAAGATGCATGTGGCTCTAACAGTCTATTCCGAAAGACCGGGCTACCACCACCTGCATCTCCACATATTAATACATCATCTCCCCGTCGCAACATCAACGTGAGAGGACCGCCACCACCAATACGCAAAAAGAAGCCAACAAGTATATTCATTCAACCTAAGAGAAGGTAGAATCATTTTTTTATTGTCTAATTTCTTATACACTTCCTTTCTTATGTTGTATTTTATTTCGTTTTAGCCTTGTATTACTCAACCTTACCTTGCCTTCTCCTCTAATGCTTGTACATGAACATTGCCACGTATTGGCTTTTTTTTTTTTTTTTTTTTTTTTTTTTTTTTTTTTCCTTCTCATTTTCATTTTCATTTTATTTTTATTTATTTTTTTTGCCTGCTCAATCCCCTGGCCTTTGGTTTCTATTGTTTTGGATGATATTCCTTTATATTAGTTTTAATGTTTTACATCCCTCCTGCAACGATTTTACCATGCGAGTCTTTCGTTTCGTGCCTTTCTTCCCCGTCACTCTCACATTTCATACGTGGCATGACTTTAAGAATTAAATGGAGTAGAGCATATGAAAGAACCGCGAGCAAAGAAAGCATTTGGCCGGCGTTTGATACACAGGTTTTGCTGATTCCCAGCATTATTTTCTTCTTTTATTTGGCAGTGCTCACTTCCCCTTCTCCTTTCCCCCCACAGATAATTTAATGCTGATTCTATCGTTTTTCCTACATCAATTTTGGTTTAGATAGTGTTCAGAATGAGATAATCTTTTAGAATAAAATATATTCATTTGAATTTAATAGATAAGACTCTATATTTTCTAGTTTCTAATTAAAGTGAAGAGAAATAGATGTTGACTTTGCATAATTCATTCTAAAATTATCAAATGTTTAGTAGATATAGTAATGTTGACTAGCAGATTTCTAACATTTAAGGCTTGGTTTCCTTCTACTTGAATTTTTTTAATTATGTGCTCTGGGATGGGGCATTTCTGATTACTTAAGAGGGTGAGACAAATTTCAAAGATATGATTTTTTACTCTCTCCGTTCATCATTTTTTAACTCGTAGGCTGTTATGGCAGTCACCGTCATTATGTTTAACCTCCCTCGAATATATTCGTCCGTTCATTATCATAGGGTTTTTCGACGCCGCAGAGGAAAAGAACTACAATACCCTACATTTCGGATCTCAGATCTCCAGCTGTGGATTAACCAGCTTGACAATATGCTTTCAGGAATTAAATGGAACAGAATTGAAAGATGCAATGCCCAGCGCTCAGCAGCTCAACGTGCACACGAAACGCGAATATGCATATGGCCATCTATAAGAATCTGTCCATGTATGCACGTTTACACACATGGACAGCATATCATTGTCATCCACAGAGTGTGTATGACACTTACGTGTTTATTTATATGAATGAAACGCATACGTCTTGGTACAAACAGCAACACCGCACAGCATGCGTAACGTCGCACAGCACGAGATGGCGGGCAACCGTTCCAATGTGGATATCCAGTCGAATCTACATGCAACACCTGGGCTTCCAGGACTCGGTTTCCCCATCCATGCGTTTGATACGGATTAAACCGGGTGATTGCCGTTGCATCCCGTTTCTTCCTGCATTGGATAGCAGGAATATCTGTCCTTCATTCCTTACTCCTCTCACTTCTCGTTTCGCTCATTTTTCAGTTGAATTATTGACCTCTTCTGAGTGGGGTGAATCCCTCTCAAGAAATCCAAGGGATTGACCTCATATTCTATTCCAGCCTGGTGGCAAAAAGAGAGAGAAAGGTACGTTCCCCTGGAATACTTAAATGATCGGGTGAGAACATCGAACAAACAGAACTTGCTCTCCATGGTATTTGCTGACTGGTAAATATCAGTATCCGAATGGCAAATCCAGTCTGTTTACATCCTTGTAATATGATGCATGTGTTCTATTGCTTGATTGACATATGTGGATGAGAAACGTAGCAAACCAAAGGCCGGCCGAATTTTTACAAGAGTTTGGGCTGCCTGGCAACAGCTGTATTGTTTAATATTGATATGATTTTTGGGTCTGGTTGAGATCACCTCTTGCATAGCAGTCCTTGAAATCTCTTCTACAGGAACTTTTATGGCTGTTGGTTCACGCATACGAATGAACAAATGAAGATATCACCCTATCGAATCACGGCTGTAAAGCAATGTGATGGCATCATGCTTATTACGTATATGCAGGGGACATTTTTTCTTTATAACTCTCCATTTCTGTAGGGAAGTTTTATATGAAAACTAGACCCAGAAAACATGGAGTTTTCATTTGAAGTTGAACTGCTGTTCATCCCGTGCATTTACAAAAAGCTACGGCGAATCAGCTCCATCCATGAATACATAACGAAGATAGGAAAAGAGAATGAAAGAAGCATAAAATCAAACAACCAAATCTGAACAGAAAGAGACGTCCATTCTTCTTCAATGACAGAATCTCCATCAGGCAGAAAAATAAACCGATTGCCTAGGAAGCTTGAGTATTAGAACGCCAAATCTGAACGCCTCCTGCAACTTGAGATCTCTAACTAACGAGAATAACTAATGCGTCTGCATGGATTCATTGACCGATATATGACGGCTGATTCATCAGACTTCCCGTCCGAGTATCTGACTGGCTTGATCAATTTATTGGCCTCCTCTCACTACAACGTAATAATAGCGACCAAGATTACTTCGTGGGTAGCTTTGCGTGCGTCATGAATGACGAATAGTTACTCCACCAACTGGCGACAAGCATCTGACAACGATCTCAGGGGAGTGCGCAAGCTCAAGGCATGTCAAGGCATGTTGAATCCGTCCCGTTCTCTTCTTTCTTCTGAATTGACTTTTCAGGAGGCTCAAAGCGAACCAAGTCTAAACTTAATTATGGATTCCGTTTGCTGTTCCTTTTAAGCTGACTCTAAATAGATATATTTCGGAGAACTTTTCTTTGAGAGTTTGGATTGAAAACGACCGTCGAAATATACTATGTTTTATATCCATTTTTCACGGTAGTAGAATTGTTCTGGCTGGGATGGAAATGCATGAGGGGAGCATGTAGGGTTTGTCCATATATCCCGTTTTTAGGCAGTTCAATTTCTATTCTTTCCGGAGAGGTTTGGTGGATGATATGTTCACCTCATTTCCAGAGAGGTGTTCACCATTTCTTCTGGAAAATAGACATTAGAGTTAGTGAACGGGTTCTGGCTCACTCCTAATCCAAAGTTATTCATGGCTTCAGATGCGGTGACAATCTGCAATCCGAAAACCATGCGAGCATCTGAGACGCGCAGAGAAAACCAACCCCATCGCCAACAAAACAATTACACAATAAAGGTATGTCCACACCGTATGTTGGGGTTGAACTGATTGATTCGAAAACCGTACGCCATTCAGCGGAATCCACTTGAGGCCTGGCACGTCCAGAACCAGGGGTACAGCTGCGGATAACATGGGTATGGGGTATATGCAGTGAGATGAACTTTAGTTAATCGAAGAGTTATTTTTGTGCTGGTCGGGATTTCAAGGACGAAGCTTTTTTCTTTCTTATTTCTTTTTCTTTTTCTTTTCTTTTTTTTTTTGTCTCCTGGCCAAGCTGGTGCCGCCTTGCCACAGCAGACAGTTGGAATTTTTCTCATTATTGGACTGCACCCACTTGACGGTGATGGGAGTTGCTTGCAGAGATTTGGAGAACATCCGGCTGGGAAAAGGGTTTGAGTATTTCCTTGATATATAATCTTAACGTTTCTTGGTTTCTCGTCGACAAATTTATTATTATCTATTTTTCGGATTTGCTCTTAATTCAAGAAATTCAACTTTCCTTTTTTTATGCCCGTTCATGGTCAATTTGCCCGTTGATGAGGGGCAGTGTAATCTTTTTCTCTATACTATTCTTGGGCCAAGTTGTCATCCTGAAGTTTTGTTTCTTATTTTCACCCAAATATTGTCTTTCAGCGGTGCGCCACTGAGGGGTTGGGTTTGGCTTGCATTAAACCGGTTGACAACACCAAACGACAATCCTAAATGGCCAGATTAGCCCAAGGTCGGTGAGCCTTTTGCGTTGCCATCAACTAAGCCTATTATTCGTGGATCTCCCATATCTGCATGAATATGCATTTTGGGCGTTTCTTTACAGGGACATTCAGCGACGATCGCCCGCTAGCCCAGCCTCTTTTGTTTCGTTTGGAACAAGCTCTCCGGGTCATGAAGCCAATTGATGGACGCCATCCAAGTTTTTGTCACAGCCTCACAGTTCGTAGATAAATATATATCTGGGCAACAAAGCGGGGTTGACCGTACGATGCCGCGGAAGATCGACAAAGTGAGATCTTAGATGGGATGCTCAAGGGCATTCCAGGTTAGTTTTGGCATCAGACTTGATTTCTGTACGCAGGCGCTGGATTCAACGAACTAATGTGTCCCTGCTTGAGAATATCAACTTGATAGATTTATTTTTCCTGACCCCGTGCTCTTTTGTATATGTCACTTTCCCGCTTTGTTGGTTAGCCTTGGTTGAAGCGTTAAAAGAGAAAGCAGCTCCTCCAGCGGGTCAATCACTCTGTGGTTGAAACATATATTCCCCCGATATCTCATGAATTCTATTGCAGGTCGGTTGACTTAATAACCAAACCCTGCGGGCTTCTGGCAAGCCCTTTTTTGCGTGGGATCACTCCCATTGTTTCCCCACTGTGCCGGCCACGGTCTTGTTTCTTGACGTGATGATTCGCTTCAACGCTTTTTCGTCTGAGCTCGCGGTCTCGGGATAGAATACAGGTATATTCACCCGGTGGCGAGACATCCCCTGTTGTCTTCGAGCGTTCCAACACAGAGTATCACCACTATTTAGAGCACAGAGTCATCCGTCCCCGGACCTGTCATCCAGCCTATATCTTAACGTCCTTGCATCCCCGCTGTGTTGTGGTACGTTATCTCTGATCTATATCTAGCTTGGATTTTCGCAACATGAAGGGGGGCGTTTGCTGTTCAACTGCGGGTTTCCGCTCACGCAGGAATGTCTCATAGACATGATGTCTATATCTGCATTGCATGTTACATGTACCTACAATTTTCAGTGTCTGCTTCGCTGTGCGTGCAAATTCGAACTCGAGAACAAGTAGCATAGTAGCCAAAGAAGGCTCCCCTTAGCTAATTCTGTATGACCAAGATAATCCAGGAAACCATTTTCAACAGGAGTTGCCTCCATAGATGTTCGTCTGGCTGACAGCCCACATCAGGTGTAACGTCCAGACGTGGTCCCCGCAAGATCTGGTTGCATCCAGTCCCACTGAACCTATTGGGCGGTCAAGAGACGAGATAATAGCGGTGGGCAAAAGAGCATCAATGTCGTTACCTGATAAACGGCCCCTCACCCGAGGGGGGAGTATCCAGGTTGATACATGGAATAATTCCCTTGAGGAAGTGAGCCAGTACGGACCGTGTCTGATTACAGCAGCGAGCACACACGGCGCCAGTTATGCGAATACCCTTGATTTCATAAGATTTCTTGAATGCCAGCATGAGCCAATGCATCATTCAGCACCGTATCAGATCGTGGCGAAGCTGTTGAAATCAGGTCGTAAGCGGCTGCGACAACTTGAAAACAACACCAAGTCGAAGACATGGCGCAAAAACAACGCCGCTGCAAAATCGGGCAATCACGTCCAAACGGAGAGCCCAAAGTCGAGGATGTGGAGAACCACTCCGAAGGCGAGAAAGAAGAGGGACATGAACGAAGAAGTGGAATTGCACCTATCTGAGGACGAACAACGTCGCAATCCTCAGCGGCGCAAGTTGATGGTTGCTGGAACGCGCACCAGAAGGGAGTCGAGATTGATTGATTACAAGAATCGCGACTTTTTATATCCAGGAATAGGCAGGCTACCGTCTTTGTCGCCCGAGCACGAGAAAACTACACCAGACAAAAACTGCAGCGAAAACGATGGCCAGAATTTGATGGTGAGACGGCTCTCTCAGCAACGTCGGACCCCAGGGGAAGTGCGCTGGCAGGCGAGGTCAGCGCTCACTCCAGGGAATCAGAACACCCTGGGCCGTGGCGTTGAAAGCGCTGAAGGATCCACTATTCCACGTCCATCCAGCAGAAATGCTGACCATTCAGACAATGAGCCGCACTCTTACTCTTTAGTGTTGGAATCTCCCGAGGCTAGGGATGCTGGCGTCTTATCCGCAGCGCCAAACGGCTGTCACGGCAGCATACCGGCTGAGCGCTGCAGCGAGGAGGGCTTCCCAGAAGAAAATAAGATTAAGCCCGAAAATTCCCATCATCCAGAGGAATCACATCTCAAGCCTTGTCTTCTGCAGGAGACTGTTGCGGCGGGTTCATCAACCTTCTCAGCTTTTCCACCTTTACAGCCCCAGTTTCAAGATAAAAATAATCCTCCCCCATTGAATAACACGGGTCCAGCCCCACAATCCTCAGAAATTCTCCAGGGCATAACGCCAGTTCCAGCTGCTTGGGATTACAAAGTGAAAGGAGATACAGAGACAACTAAAACGCTGCCTTGCCCACCGTCCGACTCTTCTCACATCGACCTTCAGTGTCTACCGCCCAGAAGCTCCAGCAAGGGGGCTTGTTGTAGCTCGTCGCTATTCGCTGCTTTCAATCATCATCACCAATGCCGCGGGCGGACCTCTAATTTCAAGAGTCGTGGTGGTTTCTCACCAGCGTTCCCCCGAAATTCCACTGATGTACAATCGTTGATTTCTCTTTTCCCTCGCCCTGGTCGCTGGTCGGATGCCTCTCGCTCTGCAGTTTCCATGCCCTCGCTGGATAAGATACAGCAGCCGCATGCGGTGACCTCGACACCAAACGAGCCGAAAATGGCAAACAGAAGTGGGAATCGAATATCGTTGTCGAAGAAATCTCCCCTGGCAGTTTCTCCTTTACAACAAGAGCCGTCACCATCACTGGACATGACGTTTGTTCAAGCTCCCAACAGCTATCCTTCGTGCCTCGAGACCGGAGATCACTCCCATCACATTCTTGATCAAGCCAAAATAACAAATACACAAGAACAGTTTACTTTCGCTGGACCTATGGAACGGCGATCAATGGAAAGCAATGTTGGAAGACGCTTAACTCCGAAAGCATCATCGGAGTCCAAAAAATTATTTTCTTGGGGGACTTCTGAACCGTTGAAAGTGGATACAACAAAACCACTGGACCAGATGTCCAGAGCAGAGCGAGTGTTTGCATTGCGAATGCGTGATGTATGTGCTGTCCGCGAATGCACCAAAAAGGATGCATACCAAGCTCCGGCACTGCAAGGCAGCACATCAGAAGGAGTGCGAAGCGAGTGTGAGCAACCAAAGGACCTCAAGCAAACGAAAGATAGACCGTCGAATGGGTCGATGGCTTCCCCCAAGGCCCGTTGTAATGATGCTCCAGGTTCTCCTCCTAGCATGCCCCTGCCAGCGGATCCTCCCATACACTCTCTGCGTTCTTCCACAAGCAAGACGCTTCTAATCCCAAATCAACTGGTGACCTTGTCCCCATCTACTGTATTTTTGGATGCTACCACTGCCCACAAGGCCGAAGTACGCGTGTCAAGTTCCAGCGGAAGCACGCACAGAAGCAATAGCAATAAAAGCTTGTCGAGTAGGAGTGCTCGTTCAGCAACCGATATACCTCATCAGCACCGGTCAACCCAAGCAGAGCACCAGATATCCAGACTGGAGCTCGATGGCCCAAGAGAAGAAATGATAACTAGTGGCGTTCGTCCTCTTACCCCTCAGTCTCCTCCAGTATCTACCGAAGAGCATGCTAGCAGTCTAGACTGCGACCCATCCCGCCTAAGAACTAACCCAAGCCCAAAAAACAACAATCGCAAAAACACCTTCTACAAAGGCAATAACTCTGACATCCGGATTGACAACCCCCATGTATCCCAATCTCCTCTCCGTGAGCGTTTCTCCCACGATATCCCCAGTCCACCTAGCCTCTACCAGCATACCACACCCCTTCACAGCAATAACACCAACAGCTCTACCAGCACCAACAGCAACAGAAACAGCGCCAGCAACCACACCCAATCCTCCTCATCCTCTCAATCATTACCCACCCGGCCCCGCACACAAGACCCCACTCCACACTCGCAATGCGAAGCCCGCATCGCCTTCCTCGAGCGCCAGAACAAAATGCTCCAGGCAGCCCTAATAGCCGCACTAGAAGTAGGCGTCACCTTCGACGCAGACCTTATGCGGAGCGTCACCTCAACGCCCCCCGTCAGCGTTGCTTCTCCAAGCAGCGATATCAATAAGAAGGATACATACCGCTGTTCATACGCCAGCGTATCTACAGCGGGAACAACGAGGACAAACACCAGTTCGCGCCGGAGTATGGAAGGTCGTCGGTCCTATATTAGTGATAGGAGCATCGAAGCTGCAGCTAATGTTGTTAGGTCACAGAGCGTGCGGGATGCGCGGACAAGGCAGTACGCTGGAGAAAGTTATCGCAGTTGTTATGCGGAGAAGAAAATAGTGTCTGATGTGGAGGGGTCGGGGGGATAGGGGTAATGCCATCTCATTCTTAATGATGTTGGTATGTGCTGATTTCGGTGAACGGACATGGAATATGCCTATAAGCGTTTTGTTTATTTAAGGTATTGGAAAAATCTTTTCTTATCCGATTTTTGTTCCATTCGACTGTCGTTTGTTATTTATAAAATTTCTTTTAGCCAAAATACCAATGCAGCATACGAGGTTCAGGAATTAGATAGGATGTATTCTTATTTCTTCTGCTCCGTTTTAATTACCATTGCATCCCTGAGCAAGTTCTTTGACCGAAGGATAACATTATATTCTTCTCATTAAAATTTTAACAATAATTATTATCTTTGGATTGAAAGTGCCGGAAACCGGAAGAGTCTTGATCTATTTCCCCTGCCCAACGTTTCGAGGTCAACTTTGGAATAAGTTTGCCCTTCGGCAAACCCATATGTAGATCGATATTTGAACAATGCTGGATCAGGGGTTTGATATAATCCAATATCTCTAAAAAACCCCTTTATCTCTTGTCCAGTCCCTCACTTACTCCCATGACAACGCCCACGTCTCCTCCCCTTTTCTAAATGGCACCACATCCGTCTTTTCCGACTTCAGCACATCCAAAATCTTCCCCTTCCTCCTTTTCAGCGTAATAAATTCCTTCTCCTCCTGCTCAATACCATAAAACTCCCTTCCAGAACGGCCCAAAAAGCTCTCCAAAACTGTCTTTGTGATGTCCTCCTCCTTCAACACACCACTCTCACACCCCTTCTCAAACGCATCAAGCACATACTGTGTCGCATATGGTTGGGTAAAAACGCCAGCAGCAATCTTATCCCCGCCCCTCTTCGCCACAGACGAATGTGGCGCGCTATCCGACCCAAAAAAGAACTTCGTGCTTCCCGACGTCGCCGCCCGTAATAATGCATCTCTATCCGTCACCAATTTCGCCACGGGCTTGCAGAAGGAGAATGGGTCGCCGAATGCATTATCTACGATTAACGACAGGTGATGTGCCGTAATCGTTCCCACGACTGTCGGGCCGCATTCTTTCACCGTCTCCACTGCTGCAGCGGTGCTAAGGTGTTCCACAATAATACGTAGGCGCGGGAAGCGGGAGTGTAGATCTAGGAGTGTGGGTAGGAAGCGCTCTTCCGCGGACATGACTGTAATATCCCCGTGTGAGGGGCATTCGCCGTGTAAGTTTAAAATCAGGCCTTGTCGCTCCATCTCAGCGAAGACCGGGTAGAAGGCTGCATAGTCAATGACGCCTGCGTCAGAGTTTGTGGTTACGCCTGCTGGATAAGATTTTACACCCGTTATGCCGCTCTTTTTAGCTTCGATTATTGTTTCAGGGGTGATGGAGGGGTGGAGGTAAAGGGACATTAGGAAAGTGACGCGGGGTTCGAGAGCTTGAAGACGTTTTTTGTAGGAGAGCGCTTGCGAGACGGTGGTTATTGGAGGAACGAGATTGGGCTGTGGATAGTCATTTAGGATGCTGTATAGACGGGTCTCTCCGGTCTCGTTTTCCTGCGAATATGGATTCGGGGTTTAGCAGATATCGTACCATAACGTAGACGGTGTTGACGCCCCCTTGCCTGATCGTGGGGACCACGAGCTCCATCATATCACCATCTCGCAAATGCACTATTTAAAATTGTCAATTTCTAATTAGCTCATCACCGCTCTAAGAGATTTCCGCGAAAAGGTAGAGATATGCGTATTCTTAATTTGGTTTTGGCGGGGTAAATGGCGGGAGGGAAAAAACTTCTTGGATTTGTGGGTGAACGTACCGTGGAAATCCGCAGAGGCAGGAAGTTTGATCCCATCAAATTTGGAGAGAGGCATGGCTTCTTTACAGATACGATATGATCGTAGCTAGGTAAGAATTGGAGAAGAACGGCGCAAGATATCAGGGTTGAAGCAGAAAGGGGGACAGAAGAATGAAAAGTTGAAATTTTATTTTTTAGGGTTTTGCCATGAGCTCAAAAGTCGGGATTGATAAAGAGGAAACTTTTTATCTTGCCGCTTGTTGGACCGTGGTTCGAGTGTCACTTATCAGATCTGGAGAACTAATTCTCCAGATGAACAGAACTAATACCCGCAGTTTATCCTTTGAGAGAAGAACTACTATAAGTTTCGAGCTTTCGAAGCAAAATGATTCATAAACTCAATATGTCTCCCTTGATTATCAGGATTATAAATGCGGAGCAGCGTGGACGCGAAATAAATCCAACTCAACTTGCCAGACCTCTGCCAACGGAGACTGATGAAATTATATTTGAATACCTATATATCGCCAACTATCATGACTGACATCCAAAACCCATATACCTCTCTTTCCTAACTCACTTTCGCTGCTCAGCTGAAATACGTAGCAAATGCACTGGCCCCTTTAACAGCCTCCACGAAATGCTGCGCAAGGATCCGACCGGTTTGTTCAGAGGGATGCAACTCATCATACCACATGTACGAGTCAGGAGAGGGCTGGTCTTCGCAGTTTTGTCCCCTGTGATCGCAGTGTCTGATCCAGCCCTGGATGTCGGGGGGTTTCGTGCCGTTTAAGTAACGCCTCGGATTGAAGTACATGTCCGAAAGCTGGTTGGGAGATTAATTTTCCTTCCAACTTAAAGCTTTTTTTTTTTTTTTTTTTTTTTAACCAACCGACCCTTTTCACATGACGTTGTATAATGTTCCAAAGAAAACAGGCAAAGAGACAAAATTGACTTACTAACGAATGCGTATCAAAAAGGGCAATACCTGCCCCTCGATATCGATGCCACATAGAAATCTCGGCCTTTAATTTCATGATCTCATTCACAGCCACAACAGCCTGTCTCATCCGATAGGAAATTTCCGTAATATTCTCCGGCTTGTTCGGCCAAAACGGTGGCCGCCTCACTCCGCCCCTCTCCGGTAGGGCATATAGAGGCAACAAATCCAACGGGGCTAAGTTCATTAGCACGAAATACCGGCCTCCATGATCATATAGCCTATCAAGCGAGCGAAAGATGCATTCAACATAGTCTGGCAAGGTCGTCCCTGCAGCCTGCGAATCGGTCATGAACGCCCCGTTGCCTAGGTCGTTAGTCCCGATCCAAATGGCATAGACGGTTTCCCGCCGGGGGAGATTCAAGAATGGTATCCCCGTCGCTGGATCTTGGAAACTGGCGTCTGCGATGAACGCGGGGATCTCATACTGTTCAACAGAAGGGAACGTAGAGTTGATCGGTTCGAAAAATCGAGGTGTGATGTCATTGGAGCATACGGCGCCGGAGACGGCGTAGTTGTATAACTGTGCGCCAGTGTAACGGCTTGCGTAACGGGCCCAAACAGTTCCACCACTTGAGGTAAGTTTTGTCTGAAAGAAATAGTTATTTTATTGCTCAGACAAATGAAACAATCAAAACCAGCATTTTGCCCTTTTTGGGCTAGTTAGGGTATCACTGCTTGAAATGAAAGCAGCCTATACAGCCTCACACATAAAGATTACACCAATAAACATCTTTTGACTGGAAATGAAATAGAAATGAATGTCAAATACAATAAGAGAATCAAAGGAAAAACAACAGAAATATATATATATATATATATGCAGTTACCTCAGGAGCTATCCACCCAACAGGGGGACGTTCCTTATGTTCAATAAAGTATCTCAGCCTCGACTCATCCGTGTAGCTATCCCCAAACGTGACCAGAGACTCCATCGCCCGCAGATTCCATGCCGAATGTGCATGAACCGATAAAGCCCACGTACCCAAACCAAGCGCAAAAGCCAATCGGGACCCGGGCACCATCATGCACGTCGTTAACAGTGGGGAGACTAGATTGGCAACTGGAATGTTATTGTGCACAGTCCGATGGCATTCGAAGCAATCATCTAGGTGTAAAGGAACCGTGGAATTATTTTTGTGCTGCACCGGGTGGCGGGGACATTTATATCGGTGGCTCTCGCGGTCAGTGAGCGTAGCAGATTTAGCCGTCTCTGGGTTGGATATGTATGTAATTTTCGAATGGAGCAACAGCGATGAAAGCAGCAATCCAAGAGCTGAATGGAGATATTGTTTCCGGCATTTGTGGGTGGGTATATATAGTATCCATGATGCTTAATGCTTAATGCTCGCTGTCTATATTCATTTTAAGTGCGTAAAAGTGTCGAGGATGGCTTCTTTGTTTGGCATCATGGGTTATCCATGCCACGTTTCTTGCGTGGCCCGGATGGTATAATCAAATATATCGCATGAATTTCATGAAGCTGGTTGCGGGGAAGACTGAATGGTTGGATCCACACACCCTGAATTGGTGAAATTGGTAGCGAGCGTTAAAAGAATTCAGAATAGCTGCTGTGCAGGTTTTCGGGGATGTGGGCTAAAGTCAGTGTCAATGTGTTACCATAACCAGCCAAAACTTGGGCAATATCTGTTCTTGCACGGATAAGGAACTCAACTACTTCCTGTTTCTTTTAGAGATGAGAACATCAGGAGTTGGATGTTGAATAAAGAACTTGAAATCTAAGAACATCGCCCTGTTGCTCAAAAATATTAGGTGATTCTATTCAATTGATATCAAATCTTTGTCTTCTGGCTTGCGCTCTCAGCATTTTATCAAAGTAAAACTTAAAGAAAGGTTAGCAGGAACGTCACCCCTAGTGTAGCGTTTGCATGATCTTCTGTGCCGTTTTTCGCCGGATATGGCTCTTATTTGTCCTCGACCTGCCAAAGAACCCTTTCCTCAAACCTTGATAAGAACTCCCAATCTTCGAGCCAATCGCAAATTTGTCCGCCGCTGTCCGATCGAGGTTATTGTTTGTCGTCTGTTCCTCGGCGATACGATTGCTGTTGGATGACAGTCGGCCAAAAATACCTTTATCCAACGGCTTGGAGGGTTTCTCAAGAGAAGGCTTTGTCCGCGTCGCGGTTGCCGTCTGGATATAGTCATAATTTGCATCTGGGGAGTTTCCAAGTCGCTCAAACTGCACCCTGAGGAGGAATATGTATTGCTGTAGCTTGGTAATATATGTGCATGGTATCACGGAGTCTGGGTTGGTGTGGCCCGATATGCTTATATCCTGGCAGCTGGTGCAACATAGTGCGTAGCTATCGCCGGGGTTTCTAATTAATACTCGATTTAGATTCGCTGGAGTATCGCAGGTGTCGCAGTGCACGCAGGAGGTTTTGCAAGTTAGATGTTGGCGTCGTAGATACCTGCCCCAGCTCACGCATTCCGTTCTTATGGGGACATTACAGGCTAGACATAGTTCTGCATCATCCCTATTAAGCTCAGATTTGGAGAAGACCATCGCTGTTAATGGTAAATCTTCCGGAAACTGGTCTAAGGAATTCAGATATTCGTCAAATGTACCTGATGGATCATTATCGAGCGCATTTTCCCCCAGGATCTTGATGACCCTTTTGGTGAAATAAGATAGGCCAGAGCTTGCCGCATAAATTCCCTTGAGATGACTTGACATTGACCTTGTCCGCTGCTGGGACCTGGACAGAGACACAGTCATGAAATCGGTAAGCTTCGCCCTCAGCAGGTCGATTTCTGGGCTGTCGGATAGAGCTAATACAGTCAATCATCTTGAATAAAGAGCCCTTCAATAATGCACTTACGTGGTTTGCCGGCCTTTCGCCTAGAGTCATCAACAATGTCAATCGAGGAAAAGAGAACTCCAACAGCAGTAATCAAAGCTAATATGCCATCTGATATTTCCTCTCTGGAACCGGATTCGAGATACCCAAGGCTGTCGCTAATAAGCGACATAACCATCTGTTCAAACTTATTCAGAATTTTCTCCTCCTCACTAGTTGAAGGTTCGGTATCATGGTCATCTAGAAGAGGTAATTCCGCCAGTGACGAGTCAGGATTGTGACGTTTATGGGTCTTATAGCAACGGTCATGCCATACTCGCTTTTTTGGTGAATAATCCTTGATATATTGATCCATAACAGGCATCCCGCAGCTGGCACAAGGGTCCGCATATTTCGCTGAGTAGTCGTCCTTGCAATAAGCCTGACCTCTGTGGACGTAGTAGTTATCACCGGATCCAATGATCTTTTGACAGGAATGACAAGTGAAATGGTTCATGTGGTACTTTCGTCCGATCGCACTGATGTATAAATCTCGTAAGGCACCACCGCATTTACTGCATAGCATATCTAATCGGCGAAAGACATCGGTCTCGCAAAGAGCAACTGGTCCGTTTTTCTCATGCACCGGGAAGAATTCGTGGGATAAAACTTTTTGGCAGTCCTAGATGGCCCCGTTAAGTTAGATCACGCAATGGCTGGTTGGTAGTGTAGTAGTGTGAACCGGATATGGGAAACATACATGGCATGTAAAACATTGAGGATGATAAAGATCTCCAAAAGCAGAGACGAATTCGTTTGCTATATCCGTTCGACACTTTGCACAGATTTCCAAAGACCTTGACTTTGAATATGCTGAACTCTGACTTTTCGTTCTAGCAAGCAGCCTTTCTTTTGTATTCAACCCTTCTTTCCTGTCACAAACCCCTGGCGCAGTCACACAGCTATCTGGAGCAACACCGAGATCAGTATTGACAGTGACCGCTGGGTTCCGGCGCCGTTGACTTTGAGGAGAATAACAAAATCCATTTAAATTAGTTCCTGGGATGCAACTGTCTCGGGACAGAACGGAATTGCGATTACACCGGGTTACGGAGCTATGTGAACGTGTCCCTTCCTGAATTCCAGTCCGGCACGGTTCCATGCGGCGTAGGGGTGGCCGCCGCCTTTCAAAACTCGACGATAGGAGAAACATGGGCGGAAAACAGGAGCAGTTCAAAGGGCTGTCAATGTTAATGGCGATTTCCCGTTTCTTTCTGCCTACGGAACAGTAGGTTTAATTTCCATCGGGAAAAAGCTGGCGGGAAAAATTTCATCTCGTTTGCCAACATGCTGCCCGTCGGGTCCGTGTCTCTGGAAAAAAATCAATCAATTCCGGACAAGAACTATGAGTGGACCTGAAAGTCCGTACTCAGCCAGGCCAGTAATGAAAGGAGTCTGCGCCCGCAGACCCTTTCCATTAAAACTGGTGGTATTTTCTCCATTTTTGCGTGACAAAAAGGCTATTAATGCATCAGGGATTCAATTGTGGTGTTGATGGTCAAACCATATTTGGGCGAATAGGCCAATGACCAGCAGAAGGCATTCGTTCTTGTTGCGATTCCTTTGGTGATCGTGCTTTGGTTCCTCGTTCAGCCCGGGGCCTGTGCGACGATGCCGTTGAACTTGCACTAATTAGCGGCTGGGCATAAAAATGCAGGAGTGAACCGCGGCAGTGGGAACATGGTGGGAACATGGTGGGAGCAAAACATCTCGCTGCGCCAGATCATTAAATTGAATGCATAAGGAATGGATAAATATACGCTTGAAAAGCAGGTAGCGTAGCAGAGATGGTATAAGTATATGCTATAAAACAGGAGAAGGGGAAAAGCAACACAAGAACACCGTGTATCCAAATCCAGTCCAAATTCCACCCCAACAAAGACAGGAGGAATGGTTTATCAAAAAAAGATCTATCATTCAAGGCCCATGTGCGATCTCGGAACAAATAGCTAATTATCCAGTGTAGCGAAAAGAGGAAACCTTGCCATAGTCTACTGGCTTGCCCGTTGCATTAACCTAACGCCAAGAACAAAGAAGATGGGAGTCGCACGAAAAATAAAGGCTCTTGTAAGGAGAAACGAGACGATAGGACGGAGAAATTATTTGCATATCAACTATGCGATAATTACGATGTTGTTATATGGCACAGGAGAGAGGGGGCGCCGTTCGCGGTCAGGATGACATTAAGAAAAAAGAGTTAGGCGTAAGTGAGTGGTAAAATTTGTAGTCGTCGTATCCAGTATCCCAAAAGGAAAAACAAAGCAAGACCTATCGCGAGACGGAGCTCAGGGCTGCTGGTACCTCTACTGATTCTGCATTTCCTGTATGGATTGCTTCGTTGTACGATGGTTGATGTTGACGCTGCTGTTTCCTGTTTGCATCCTTCCCTCCAGTAGATGCCGCCCGTTTCGCCTTCTCAGCAGTTCCACGACTACTTGTCGAGGCGGCGGCGACGGCAGCAGCAGCGGGGGAAGAAGCAGAAGACGAAACGGCAGCCCCATAACGGAGCCGCTTCAACCTCTCCCCGCGTGTCTCACCTGCCACCCCCCTCCAGAGCGGATCAATCGAGTCAACTCGCCAATTAGCCCGATGAGTGATCGCCGGACCAACGCCCCTGAGCCCCAATGCTCCAATACCACGATCATGCAGCCCCGCTTCCCCCCACATCCGTACGCGCTGGACTTTCCGCAACTTCATGAGCCCGTAACCGCATACGAAGGCGGTAAAGATGAAACAGGCGCCTGAGACAGCTGCGAAGCCTAGTTCTGATTCTTCGATGAAGTTTTTCAGGTTCATGCCGTAGAGGGCTGAGCAGAGGGTGCCGGCCGCTAGTCCCAGTGTGCCGATGCTGAATTTGAGATCGAGGAGCATGAGGGAGTTGCGGTTGGCATCTAGAATGGCTTTTACACTGTGGGGGTGGTAGTAATGTTAATTCTTCCGTCCATTAGTAAGAGAGGGGAGGGGAAGTGTGTAAAAAAACGGAATGCAGCGCTGGGGTCATACATTTCCTCCGTGTTCCGAATATTCGTAACGAGATTCCCGCTAGCCTGAACAATTTCATCACAGACTTTATGGTAGGACTCTAGAAGCATTTCTATCTCCTGGTGGTCATGCTCCTGCCTGTGCATATCTTTCCGCTTTTCCGACAAGTACATGGCCGTCAAGTCGTCGTCAGCTTCCAGGAGGTCTTCAATGGCATCGCGCACCAGTCTAGCCTTCTGTTCAAACGTGCCCAGCCTCTTGGAATATATCAGAAGATGGCGAAGCTTGTCTCTGTCTATATCTTCCTCCAGCGCCCGAAGAACTCGCACGACAGGCTCTCTTACCCCTTCAAACTCCGCCTCAAGTCCGCTGGTAACACTGACTAGGACTGCTTCCAGAGCACGGAATTCGTATGGCAGGGAACCGGGTGCAGAGCGGCCCACCGCCTCTTTCTGACGTAGTTTACCTTCTAGATCATACATGAAGACCGACTGGGTATATGAATCCGTAGACCCATACGCATCAAATACCAGCACCCGGTCCGACTTGATGAGAACTCGCAGATGTAGAAGGCTTATCAAAATAGCCCTAGGACGAACGAGAATATGCGGAAGGACGGACGAGTCGATCTTGCGGAGATCTCGTGGAAGAAGCCCATACTACATAAACACAAACCACCAACAGCGACAAAGTTAGTTCAGACCAAAAACCAGCAAAAACCAACGGAAACACCAAAACGGAAAATCAGGGGGAAAAATAGAAAGAAAAGGCCATACCTTAGCAATCAGCTCACTCTTCTTAAACTCCCCATTAACAAGTGTAACATTCCCATTCTCATCTAGCTCTGTACATCTCAATCGCGGTTCATTCGTCGCTTTCATAGCCAACGACCGTCCCGTAGCAAACATACTCCCCTCAGGCCCATCATCCATAACAGTACCAAAGGGAAGATCATTCGCCCGCAGCTTCGGGTCGTGCTCAGACACCCGCAGACCGAGCAACCGGCGTATAAAATTCCCACTTCGGTTTCGCTTGCCCGTTGTACCGCTGAATGGGAGCAGATAGCCATTGTTAAGACTCTTTATGGTTGAATGCGGGGTGGTAGGGGTTGGCATGGGATGGTCATGGGCGAAGAGGGGATTGGTAGTGGTGGCAATCGATTTCCGAAGCCGGGGGATGAAGAAGGGGAACAGAGATGCTTCGAGGGTTGGGGTGCGGCACGATGGATATATATCATTTGCGTTAAGGGTCCATGACGAGAATGCCTGCGCTCTTTGCGATTGGAATCGCCAGGGGCATGGGGGGAGACTGCAATGCGCCACCCCTGCTACTGCTACTGAATAATTATGGAAATGCGGGAGGTTGGTGGAGAAGTAGTTGGCCGACTCCCACTGGGAGTGGAGATAACGGAGCAGATTGGCGGAAGGAGCTGATGGCTTGAGGGTTGATGGGGACACCATATCTCACCCTCATATGGGGGGTTAGACAGGAGTTTTGGAATTTTAAAACGAGAGATAGGAAAGCAAGAAAGATCTATGTTCTTTTACAACTTGGGTTGATGTTGATAAGCAAGTCTTTTTTTGCTCGAACGACGAAGTCATATTTTTTGTCGGAGGGCGGTGAAACATTTATCCGGATAACGACCTCACCCATACAATGACATCATATTGGAGGAAGCAACAGCGGACAACAATGATATGAAAGCCTTGTACGCTCGAACACTGTCTAATGTAACTTACCCACCTTCTAAAGAATCGATCTGGTCATTTGCTGTCAAAAAAGCCAAAAAAAAAAAAAAAAAAATTAAGAAAAAAAATAGGCAAAAAAGCCCATTGTTACTCCCCAATTTAACAATTATATAAATGGCCTCCCCAACCCGATTAACCTGAGACTATAAGACAGGAGAGACACACACAAAACGGATTACCAATATGCGCTGTAAGGAAGGAATGAGTTTTCTTTACCGCAGTGTATGGATGGCTAAACAACTGGATTAAAAAGACACAACATGACCACAATGAGCCAAGACCAAGAATCACCACTCATCGTCTGACTTCTCATCATCTGCAGCGCAGGTCGTTAGTCATAATAAACATCAACGAGATGAAAGAGAGTCAACGGATAAAACCTAATAATTAAAACTCGGTACATACCACTCCCACTAACTTTCTGTTTCCGCTTATTCAGTGCTGCCTGCAGAGACCCCAACATCGAATTCGGATCTGCTGCGCCAGTAGACGCTGGCGTCGAGGGAGTCTCGCTAGCCGTACCAGGCACCATAGCTGCGCTTCGGTCGCGTTTTTCCGTATCTTTGACCTTTCGTAGACCGGTACCTGCTCTAATTGATGCTAGTAGATCATCTTTCGCTGGAGATGGCTTTGGAAGGGCCGCTGCTATTGATGGCAGAGGAGCCCCACCACTGCCTGCTGCTGGTGGAGGAGGAGGAGGAGGAGGAGGAGGAACACCGCTAGCCGGATGCGGAGGGGGAGGAGGACCACTGGAAGGTTCAGAGAGTGGTGGGGGAGGGGAATGACTTGCGGATGATGCGGGAGGTGGAGGGGGAGGAGGGACAGAACCAGAAGGCGGAGGCGGAGGAGGCGGAGGAAGACCACTAGCTGGAGGAGGCGGAGGTGGAGGTGGAACAGCGGTGGAAGGCGCTGGGCCCGGTGGAGGCGGTGGAGGTGGTTGCGGAACAGGAGCTGATACGGGCGGTGGTGCTTGACGTGCTGGGGGTGGAGCGGGAGCCGGTGGCGGCTGTGGTATTGCAGATGGAGAAGCATGAGGACGCGGTGGGGGTGATGGCGGCGGTGCAGATACAGGTCCAGACGCACCATGCGGAACTTTGGGTGGTAACGTCGGTGGTAATCCTGGACTTACATCGCGGCGGGGTGGGAGAATAGGGCCACGTGTGGGCAGCTGAGGAGCTGACACTTTCCGATCTCCCAGAGTTCCATCTGCGGGTGTTTTGGGTGGCCGTGGTGGAGGCGGGGGACCTGGGTGGGCAAGATTGGTACCTGAAGCGGCTCTATTTCGTGCTGGAGGGGGTGGTACGGTGTGAGCAAATTTGCCTGCGTCCGCGAGGGGCGGGGGTGCTTTGAACCGCGGTTTAACAGGTGATGGTTCTCGCGCTGGGGGCGGTGGTGACTGTTCGCGCGTAGGGGAAGGTGAGGGAGGACGGCCACGTCGGGCAGGCGGAGGAGGGGGAGCAGCAGCCCTCCTTCCGGTATTTTGGGGACTGAGAGACGGGGCTTTTGATGGGGACGGGGCCGTGGTGGCTGGCGGAGGAGGAGGAGGAGGTGGTGGTGGTGGCGGGGCTTTTGCTCTCCTTTGAGGCTCGGGCGGAGACTCCGTCGACGCACCATCAAGCTCAGCGGCTTGTTTTTGCTCGATGTATGATTTAATGAAATCTGAATTCTCTGCGATTTGGTCCTCCGTGATGCCCATAGTAAGTAACTCGTCCAGCAAGCCCTTCCATGACGGATCTACGGTATCCAGGGGTGATGGCTGTTTTCGCAGTGAGGCGGCTGGGAGTTCTGTTCCCGCTGGAGCTTGGGCAGGGGCGAGAGCCGGTGCTGGAGCTGGAGCTGGAGCTGGATCCACGGGTTTGGGGGGAATAATGGATTCCGCAGGTGTGGTGGGGGCGGAAGAGGATCGATGGCCATGACCATGTAATAAATTACCCAGTCCGCCGAAAAGACCGTGATGAGATTTGCCATTTGCTGCTGGGGCAGGTCCCTGACCACGAAGTGACCCAAACGAGGTAGCCTTGGTCTCTTTACTCGCGCTCTTTTCCCGTTCCAAAACCTTTTTCATGAACGTCTTTGCCTCCTTTTCATCCGCGAACGATAGACCCGCAAGACATTCCTCGAGTTCAAAGGTATGGAAAAAGGTCCTGTCCTGGTTATACGAAAAGCCATCATAGATTTCCTGGTCCCATAGAACTCCTCTGCCAGCAGGCTGTGTAGTAGAAAATTCAAGTTAGTTGCTTGTGGTAAACTTAAGAGCGGGATATACGGCCGAAGCTCTCATATATGTGTAGTTGCATACCGACACGTCAACAAGCTTAATCCAAAACGTATGACCAACAAGATCGTTGGCGAGTACCGCAGCTCCCTGCAGGCCGGTATATGTCCATTTCTGCGGATTCGGATATGCTACGTATAGCCGCGCAACAGCAACAGCAAGGATCTTGTTGGCTGGCTTGGGAACTGTTCGCCGGACTGTTTCTTTATCGGCATCAGAGAGGATGGATGGCATGATGGAGACGCCGGATTATTAGGTAACGGGTTATTTGCAGACGGGTATATAGAATAGTCTCATCTGTGTTGTTCAACAGCTGGAGGATTCATTGCTGATCGCATTTATATCCCTTTCGAAGAGAGTCGCCTGTTCGTGATCGTGTGATTGGTTGCAGGAGTGGTTCTCCAGCAACAGCACACAGGATTTGGAGAAGTAAAAGGGAGTATCTACCGGGATGAGCACTGTCTACAGAGAACGAAGGGGGTAATTATTAGAGGGGAGGGGAGTAGTGTGTAGGCGGCAACAGTTTGTGAGTCTTTGAGAGGTTGACGGTTCCAGTGTGGCTTTTGCAGTTGTTCACTTGAGAAGTTGGGAAGGAGGCTTAGTAAGGCTCTGGAAGTCCAGTGCCAAGACATGGAAACCACCGGGGAGACCAACAAGCGGCATTCTTTCATCAAAAGGGACAACACTCTTCATGAATAGCAAAAGCAATTAGAGGATGGATGGATGGATGATACTGCTTATTGCCACTGAGTGTATCCCATTGCTATTTATGAAATGGCCATATCTGGTATAAACTAATAACAATTTAACATAAGTAGCCAGTGACAAATCAAATCCCTTGCTTAATGCACTTGAGAGCAATGTCTCAGGTAATCAGAAGAAAAAACCATAAATATAAAGAATTACAGCCTAAACGGTACATCACTGCATATATATGAGTTTGTCATCTCAAAACTGACAGCCATGTTTGCATGCCCCTCTTCTTGGTTCAAATCCCTGCTTATGATGGAAGTTGCCCTGTGATGTCACCGCAAACGCATGGATTATGTATTTGCATAAATACGTAACATGAAGAACCGCAATTATGCTGCCTGCCACAATCCTCAACCCATCTAATATCCCCACTATCCCCATATCTACTTGTCTACATTCCTACTAAAAATAAAAATATATAATTACTTGGGCCAAGTCTTCCGAACTATTGGCCTGATAACTTCAAATTTCACATTTATATAACTTGTTCAATCAATCGAAGCCATGCCCAACCAATCCAACCAAGACCCTTATGCCGCAATGGCCGATACCACTACGCGCCAGACGCGAAGTCAGACACAGAAGAACAGGCTGCAGAATAACCCCGATTCTGCTGCTGCAGACAAGCCCAAACCTTCCGTTAACGACTTTATAGCTAAGGGGCCGCAGATTCCAGAGGGTGGGTATAATCTACCCTCTAATACCCAACTTCTTTGACAAATATTCCCCCCAACTGCACCTTTAGGTCGTTGCCTAGGCTGACCATTGGAATAATTTATTTAATAGACCTGCCACCCAAGGTGTCTAGGGAGGAGATCGATGCTCAGATGAAGGAACTTAATAATAAGTGATGTTCTGTTGTTTGCAGATGGGGGTAGCCAGCCCTTTTGGAAGTGCTCGAAACGTGTCATGATTGGCGTGGATAGGGAGGCAATTGTGGATTCTGTATTGTTTGCACTTCCTGATGGTGAGGGAGGAGTGTACGGGAATCACTTTGTCGCCCTAATTGTTCAGGTTAATCTGGAATACCCAGAAATTATCGATTAGCAATCAGACTGTTTCAAATGATACTCCCATCGGGCTACAATTATTTACCTGCATAATGCATAGATATGAACCCAGCAACGCAATACACATCCGGACTTTTCATGATGATATATCGGCTTAAGACCTATATATAAAACCGCTCAATGCTGTGCCTCATCACTTTGCTGAACGCCCCATGAGGAAACCATTCCACCGGGAATGCTGCATTCCCCCTTTCACCGTAGCCTGATGAGATATTGTTCAATGCTCTCAACAACACGCTCCGACTGCCTCACGAGATCCGTATATTTAGCCCCCTTAACAGCCAGCCGAACATGCAGCTCCAACGACCCCTTCAACACCTCCAATTGCGACTGCGGAACCCCATCCTTCCGCTCGATATCAGGTATCCTCCGTCCACAGTTATCGTACCCATGCGCTCTCAACGCATCTCGAAAAGCAGTCCGCACCCGCCTCGTGCACCACGAACGTATAACGCTCTTCTCAGACGAGACCTCCCCATGAGCAGAGGCGGACCACCACAAATCACCTTTTTCCCGCATCGCCCACAAGTGCTGAACCTTGGTGCGGAACGCGAAGAGATGCATGCGCGTATCGACGGAGAAGCGCTTCGCACGAATTGTTGGCTTGTTTTGCGGGGAGAAGTGGACGACGAAGTAGGGTTGTTGGGGTCCTTGATATTTGTGTGTTTTGGGGGTTTTGGAGAACATCGCTGGCTTATATTGGGGGCGACCCATTTTTGCAAATATATATATATGCCTGTCGCAAGAACGGACAGGCTGTTGTATGCATGCACAATAGAATGCGATAGACGCTTCAGTTGGGAGGCCGACATGGTAGGGGGTACAGGTGTGGCTCAACAAATTTGCTGGCGTTGAAGGTACCCGGTGGATGACTGCTGCCTCTTTGGGGATAGCGGGGCTTGCTGCTTCAAAAACTCTCACTAACTACCGGTAACCAGCAAGTGGCGACTTAGAAACACCCCACCAACCAACTAATAGTAGAAAAGACAACTCGAAATTTAAATCCACACGCTGGACAACGCAGAACTTTTCGACCACCAACCAACTACCAACTACCCACGCTGGCTGAAACCAGGGTACAGCATCGCTTGATACATATCCCCACAGATCAGCAGACCTGAGAATCTAGACGCACTGAAATCAGAGAGAGTTCCTAGAACGCTTCAACATGCCGAAGAATAAGGGAAAGGTATGACATGATAGTAACCCTCCTTCTTGAACAAACCCCACACGCTGCTGTTCATCGCTTGTGTGTCAAGTTTGCCGGATGTCTTCAATTCCCAAGGAAAATGAGAGCTGGAGGTGGAAGATATTATGACATATTTTCCCTATGAACTACGTTTCCACGATATGCGGAGTTACCCATATACACTAACACATCCGTTCTCCCGGATATTATATAGGGTGGTAAAAATCGACGTCGAGGGAAGAACGAAAATGACAACGAGAAGCGGGAACTGACCTTCAAGGAGGAAGGCCAAGAATATGCCCAGGTTGTCAAAATGTTGGGCAACGGACGACTCGAAGCTCTCTGTTTTGACGGCGAGAAGCGCCTCGCACATATCCGTGGCAAATTGCGCAAGAAGGTCTGGATTAACCAGGGAGATATTATCTTGCTATCTCTGCGCGACTACCAGGACGAAAAGGGCGATGTCATTCTCAAGTACAATGCCGATGAGGCAAGAAGTCTGAAGGCTTACGGCGAGTTGCCTGAGAGCGCTAAGATTAACGAGACTGATACGTACGTTTTTGGCCCCCCCCCCCCCCCAAATCCTTTGCTGAACTGCTTTTTGCTCTCCGTTTTGTTTTGGATACTCCGTGGTGTTATTATGCTTTTTGGTTTGGTGTGTGTAATCCATTCACTAACGTTTTAACCAACTACAGCTATGGCCATGAGGATATTGACGACAACGTCGAGTTCGACGAAGACAGAGATGGCAGCGAAGAGGACAAGGACATCGATGTTGATGACATCTGATCAACCAAAAATATTTTCTCTCCGATATAGCGAGGCCGCTCCTCTCGCTGTGTACGTGCCCGGCTTCAACTGTAGGGGGATTTTCAACAGCCCGAAGATGGACGATTCAATCATTAGGTGTTACATATCGTTGCAGAAAAGTCCTGGTGAAACTGGTGCTTGCGTGAAACTGAGGGCGTAAAGTTCCAACACCCCTCTCCTTCTCCTGTTATCTCCAAGGGAATATAAATCAAACTCTTCGGCTGGGAAAACTTCCACGTCGCATATTGCTATCGACAAGACTTATCGAGATCCATATACGCCTAATGCGGGGTTCGAACTGGTTCGCGGGATGGACATGAGGCTGACAAACTTGGCATATATTCTTATATTTGCCACTGATCCGGTCTAGTTTTAACCTCCCCCCGGATTCATGTTTTTGGTGTCCTTCGCTTGTTTGTTGTTCTTTTTAACGCGGTTTACGACTGTACGGTGCTTTCTATTGTCTTTCCTACTTCATCTTTATGTTAACTCTCGGCGACGAGAAACCTCCCATACATTTTATACTCATACTCTGATATTATTATTTTCGTTTCAGTTTGCCTCTTTAAGTTCACTTTCTTATTTCCTCCCACCTTTAGCCGTAGCGTTAGATTTACTTTTGCTTGTCTGCGATCTTGCATCTGTCCTTTCTTTGCTTGCATCATCTCACGCTTTTTGTCAATTTCAAGTTAGGTTCTTGGGTGCATAGATAACCGCAAGCAAATTAAAAGTAATTATAACAAGTTTTGCGTTAGGTAATTAAGTAATTTCTATATTCCTATCCTTGTGGTTTCTCCGTATGATGGGGGATATAGGTAGCTATTAAAACCATCAGCTAATCCCAAATTTGAACAATCCAAAACGTGCAAAATGTTGGTTGTGGAGCGAGTCCCGCAAACTCCCAATCCGAGCCTTTATATCATATACATATACAATCACAGCCATCAAACCGTCACCAAGTCTTCCAACTATATACAGCGTCCAATCGCATAGCATAGACCGGCTCCCGCTTATTTAATCAGCCCTTTCCTCATCGAAAACATTCCTCCGAAAAAACCTCAAAATCTGCCTCCCAACCTCCTTCCCAACCAATGGCTCCAACTCCTCCATCTCCATATTCGCAATCTGCTGTAAATTATCCGTCTCTAGAACCAACCGCTCCGCTATCTTTGGCGTCACCCCTGGAACCGCCCGTAACATGTCATGCGGCAGCTGGTTGAAGGTTCGATGCTCAACCCCTGCAGCTGACATGATTTTGTCGGCGCCTGCGGTAGATGTGATTTCAAAGTCTAGACCTATCTGCACGGCGCGGATGGGATCTGGCTCCGGGTTGTTCTTTTTTAGCTCTGCGAATATCTCGGCGGTTTGATAGGGGGAGGAGGACCAGATGATTTTCAGACGTGGGAAGGATAGAGTTAGCAGGGTGAGCAGGAGTTGGATGGATTTGGGGTTTGTTGGGTTTATAAGGTTGGTAGAGAAGCTCTCTGAGCCTGGTGTGTTCGTAGCAGATGTGAACGCGTCGAAGGTGAAGGATTTATTCTGGTCGAATTCAATTAGCAGGACGGGGTTTTTGTAATGTTGTAACATCGTCTCTGCTTGGTTGTACAATCGCCCGTTTTTAAGGGAAGAATGTAAATCTCGTATCGATTTTCGCTCAACGCATATGTCTGGGGTAAGGATGTAGTCCCCCACTGTTAGTTGGCACGGGACCACGACCATGCTGCGCCCGTGTAGGAGCGATGGGAGAGCGCTGCGGAATTCACGCACGTCTACGACGACGGTGGGTGGTGCGGCTGTTGCAGCCAATCGGCCTCCGCCTGCAATGCGGGTGTTCACCGTTCGAAGGAATTGTTCTTGGGGATCTTCAGCGCTTTTATCGTGGGTGATCGTAAGGGCCATGGACTATGAGATAATGAGGGGTTAGATTTTCTTTTTCTTTATCATTTAACACATTGTTGAGGAGAAGGTGGAAGAGATAATGAGATTACATACCCCCTTTTCCTTGATTAGTTTAGTGAATGCGTCTTTTTCCCTCCGAACAGCACTAAGATATCGCTGTTCTTCGACTGAGCCGCTGTAGTACAAAAAGAAAACCCTGACTTCCCGGTTTGTGTGAGAACTCCGATAGACCTCTACTCTGCGGATAAATGCAGCGTCTGGCTCGTACATAATGATGTACCGTGGTTTGGCTTCTTCGAGCACATGGTCATCCATATCTCCATCATATGGACATATCATTAAAAGATCATTCATGTCATAAAGACCATAGTAATCTTCCATGTCAGACAGATCATCGACCACCAGTTCAGACTCAATAGCTCCATCTTCTGGTTCCTCTAGCTGAATTTCTTCCAATAATGTCGATACCTGCGTTGGAACCTCCGTATCTGGTTGCACGCTGCTGCTTGCACCTCTTGCTGGTGTGATCCCCGAGGCACCACCGCGAAGACGTCTTCTCTTATTTGGGGGTGCCCTTCCGTGATAATTCGTTGAGGAGCTCAGTGAATTGTACCCTGCAACTGTGCCTGGCTCTTGCCTTGACTTCGTAGTGAAGAGATTGCTGTTAACTCTGGTAGAGTTACGTTTCCAATTTAGATAATGTATGAGATTCCTACGAAGCATAAACTCCCCAGAAGGGCTGTCGTCTGACTCAATTTCAGTCTCAGTGGCATCTTTAGATGATTTGACTTTAATACGCATTGTCTCAAGATATTCTCTAATTTGGCGACATGTTTTGCCGTCACTGCACATGATCAAAATAGTCCCATTGGAGTCTCCTGGGGGGACAGGATTAAGGTAAGTGCTGCGCTCGATTTCATCTAGCACGTCCGCCAGAACCGACCATTTCGGTTGCTCCTCTAGTACTGGCTCTAGAGATGGTGGCAAAGAAGATGTGTCGGACAATTGCTCGCAGGGGTCATTCTTCCCGCGATAAACTCTTGACTTGGCAGTTTGAAATATAACATGAGCTGCATCAAGAAATAACCAGGGGGAGTAATTCTGCTTATTTGATCCGGGAGGTGGCGAGTGTGCAGCTATTATGATGTCGAGGTATTTATTGAAAGAGACAGAATCGTATGTTAGTAATGACCTGCGGAGGTTAGCTCAGATCCTCAGCTCCATTCCGTATGTAAAGACTCACAGAAGTATCGATCGAAGGACGGTTAAGTCACTAGCTATTTGCTTTGTCCTAAAGCTAACTCGGTGCCACACGGGATCCAATTGGCGTCGAATAGCGACATCAAAATTTTGATGCAATGCGCTGTCCACTGTCCAGTCCTCGATGTCCAGTCCAGAATTTGCCTTTTTAAGCTCTCGAATATTGGCTTCAACACATTCTAGAACGGCGTTTTGGATATCTCTCATTTTATCTGTCATGGGGACTTCTAGCTCGATGACCTCTGCTTTCTTACGACCTTCTAGGGATTCTGCTACTGTAACCTGGAATCTCGGCCAAAGGGAGGGTTTCCGAAGAAATAGATTCCGCATCATATTGGCTAAAGGATTGAAACCAATAGTGAAAGGTTCGGGAGAGTCCGAGAACGCTTTAAGAAAGCCAACTTTATTGAACTGCCGATATATTCGGATAATAAATGCCTCTTGGGATGTAGCCACAATTCTAAAAACGGCTTAACATGTAAAAGTAAATAGACATTCAGGAAAGGCCTTACTTTTCAGCATGGAGAACAATTAGCCCGGTAATACTCTCAGGGTCCAGAAGTTCTATATTTTCGTTAGCATGCTCTGCTAAGCCTGTACAGGAAGGGAACTCAACTTGACAGCAGATCGACAACTAATATCCGAGATGTCACACTCAGGATACCCCCTTGGGTGTACATTGTTTGCCTTGAAAATGTTTCATTAGAAAATGAAATGCAATATCCCCCGAAGTAGAAGGCCATACCTCATGGGAACGGTGGCCTGATCAGTATTGATTACTCTAAGGCCACGAGCTAAGGGAGTTCTGCTCACGGCATAATGCTCGGCCAGCGCTGCTTGAAGTATTAGTATGCATGTAAAGATTTTTCCACTTGCAGCACTTCGGGAACATACCTTCTCCAATCCACTCATTTTCCCGACGTTCAGCGCCAACCACGATGACTAAGTTGTTGCCGGTAGCATCATAAGAGTGTAGGAGATTCGTTACAATACGTAACAGGCCAAGTCCTCTTGCGAGAATGACCAGCTCATCTTCAGACCTGAGCTCTGAGAATAAGTCCTGCTGATATTGCTAGATAAACATTTGTTAGATGTTGATCATTCGTGCCCGCACAGATTTCCCGATACTTACCAGCGGCAACGATAGCTTCACTACCGGGTTTTCTTCAGACATGAGGACGGGCTCTGCGGGTTGGATGAATCGCAATCCCGCTGCTACTGTTACTGAATATCACGACCTCGGGGCATAGACATTGGGCCACGTGATCAGTGACAGACGTAGTGGAGATGCGGAGAAGCTGAGGAATTATCATTATAGGACTAGATGATGTGGGAGCCGCCAATGAAATCGACAGCCTGCGTGGCAGACGGGAGTATCCACCGTGAATGTTGCTTTGCCACCAGAAAGGTTGACCGTCTCCAACGGGTGAGGTTTGATATTGCCTAAAATAGACAGAATCAACGCTGTTCTGAGATTACCAACGCAATCACTAAAGCAGCGACCATTATGTCTGCTTTGGGGAAGTTGGAACTGCCTTCAGACTCCGCCAAGCCTCAAACCCGTTATCAGCTCGATCTGGCCAGCTCCTCTTTTTCGTCGTCATCAAAAAGATAGGGAGCTCCCTTCTTTTATGTCGCAACAATCAGAACTGCCCTAATGCTGTTCGCACTGTAGCACCAAGTTTTCTTTCCTTGTCTATCCCTATCCGCCCACCATGCTGGTTTCTCTCACTGTTGGGAAGGTTGACGCTGGCGTTGCTGTCCTCTTGACACAAGATAATCGACTTGTAAGCTTGATCCTCACCCGGACCGCTTTTCTATGGCTATTTACCACAGCTGTGCTATGTTTATTATGAATTGATTGAGATCTTTTAATGCTTAGGATCTGACTCCTGTTTATATTTTGTCTATATGTTGTTGCGCCGTGATCATTTACTTACCACAACTGCTGTAGATTGAATTTCCGTCCGTCCTCCTGCCAAAGAATATATCGTCTGGCAGCATCGTTGATATTACCGTATCGCGGAACCAAGCCGCTGAAGCCGCCAGTGTTGCCTCTTTCCAGTCTCTCCAAAAGCGGATTCTACACACCTATGGCATCCATACTCCCTCTCCGCCAGTACTGCGCCTAAGAAATGCGACGCAAACATCCCTCGTCCTTGAATGGGACCCCATCAACTTGGCCACCGCGTCCCTTAAGTCACTATCGCTATATCGCAATGATTCCAGGGCAGGCTCCATTCCCAGGCCAAAGGAGATGCTTAGTACCAAGATTAGCGGTCTTGCAATTGACACAGAATACACTTTTCACCTTGTACTCCGTACCTCTGCCGGTACTTTCAGTTCAGAAAAATTAGTTTGTCGCACACACAAGATGACCGACTTGTCCGGAATCACCATTACACCAGGTGTTTTACCGCCGAATCTAAGGACTTCGCTTGGGGAGGCCGTAAATCGAATTGGTGCCAAACTCATCGACACAGTGCGAATTGATACAACACACTTTGTTTGTACGGAAGGCAGAGGTCCTGCCTGGGAAAAAGCTGTTGAGATGAATATTCCTGTTGTCCGGCCAGAGTGGGTAGAGGGATGCGAGCGCGAAGGTACTATCGTCAGTGTACGCGGTTACTACTTGAATGCAGATCCAAAGTTGAGGCAGATAGGCCCAAGTGTTGGTGGTCAACAAAATCGCAAAAACTCCGTATTGAATAATGCCTCTGGATCCGGTTCCCTTGGAAAAGCAGACCGAACGAATCCAACATCCCCTTCGCCAGACCAATCGGCTGAGAAGGATCTCCCGGTAACACCCTTCCCTGGTGGTCCAGTAAACGGACCGTCAGGCAGCGATAAATCTGATGGTGGGGATAAGAATGATAGAGAATCCCAGTCTGCACCATCCCCTCCCCCTAAAGACGAAAAGGAGAACTCGAGGCCAAGTGGAGATGACGCAGCATCAGTTGATCGTGAAAACTATGTACTTGCTGGAGGTGGTGAGCCGGAGGCAGCTGATGAGAATAACTCAGCAGTTTCTTCAGATGGTGACGTAGCAAACAGGACAAACTCTCAATCGCCAGGAAAGCAGAGGAGTCTAGAGACCCGGTCTCCGGGTTCAAATTATCAAAACTCGAACGGCACGGGTGGTGAAGGAGAGCTAGATGAGGTTCCACTTTGAGGTTTCAGAGAAGACAGAATACAGTGTAGTCATTAGTTTTGTTTGTTAATTTTTCTCTGAACTAAAATTTTCTCCTCTAAGACATGGGTTGCACGTATGCATTTATTCCATATCCTTTTAAATTCTTCTTGCTAACATTCTTACATCATCTGCTTTTGCAGTATACTACATTTATCATACTGATATTTTTTTTTTTTTTCCTTTTTCTAATTTTATTTTCGCTTTTTATCTCTATTATAAGGTTATCTCTTTATTTTCTGTATTCCTGATGATCTAATTCTTTTAATAATCCCGAAAATAAGCCCGCACGTCATTTTTCCAGTCGTTCACTTACGATTCTTATCTGTTTCTACTCTTAGTTCCACGTTAAGCCCTCCTTTCACCAGCATATTATCAAATCCATTCCCTGTCATTACCATTATCTATTTCTCAAGGTTATTCGTATGGCCGTGAGGTTCTTCAAAGGATACTAAAGGTGAAACACTTATCTCATATTTAGCTGGTTCACGGATTCACACATAGAATGCGTTCGTGTGCTAGAATTTTGATCGTCGTCTTATTGGCAAAGCGTTTGGTGCTTAACAAACTAGTTACTTGGTTAACCGCGCGGCTTCAGCCGCGCATGACATCATAATATTTTCTTTAACGTTGGAGGAATTTAATAATATAATGGACACAAATTATAACACTTTCAAGGGCATCACCCCCGGTAGCATGCCTCAATAAGGTCGAGGACCTTGGCAAATATTCAAAGAACTTTTATTGAGATAGAAGGTCCACCCAATACCACCCTTTTCATTGGCTAATCTGAAGCACATCGAATTCCCGATACCTAAGCCTCTAGCTGAGGAAAGGTATATGGGGACTTCATTCGTCGTAAAAGCCGTGCGTTCCAATTGCTTTGGTAAATATATATACGTTCTCGTGGTCTCTTTTTATTACCCAGTCTCTGGGTTGCCCCCGCGTCGAAATTGGAATCTTCATATCTCCTCACCGCAGAATATTGGGTGAGCATCTACTCATCGATATAACACAAGATAAGCTCGGTATACCCGGTTTATATATATCTTTATGCGCCGCTGCACCGCTATTCGAAATCTTCTGGGAGTGTTGTGAAGCTCCCTCTCTGGCTTAGGCTTTCTATCCTTCCAAGCAAGAGCTCCATGGTTCTATATGCGAACCCAGGGGAATACTGGGGAATCTCTGTCAGGGATTTTATTAGCCAATATCCATTTCACGTCAAAAATTTGTGTTAGCTTATGGCTTACTGTGCCCTGACAAATCGACAGTGACCCAAGTAAGTCCTCTCTCTGTGTGAACGGTTCCGAGCTGTCCCGCCCCAGCAACTTGGGTGAAAGGACCGGTAACATTGCGGGACGCAATCTCACCAAGTCCGGGATGGTAAGGCACAAATAATTTCTCAGACGGTGCTTTCTGAAACCCTTGTGCTCCATTCCAGGTCATGTTCTGGATGGTGATTAAGGTCCCGTTTAGAAAGAGAAGAAAGTCGAGGGCTCCATGCGCGATTATGGTGTTATTGGTTTTCTCGATAACATTTGGCAAGGGACCCAAACCGCTAGGAGGCGATTTGTCACCTTCAGGGAAAAACTTATATTGCATGTTGCAAAGCATATAGTCCGTTGGTGGGGTGTGAAGGACTTTTTGGACATCTGTTCGGTTAAAGTAGTTGCTTGGTCCAACTGTGAGAGGAAACCGCATTACGTTCCAAAGTAACGGGCAGAATTCTCTCAAGTTGTATATGTTGAAGCACGGATTGACGTAGGTCGCTGCGGTGACGATATGCTCCCATAAATTGCACTCACCATTGCTTTTTGGCGCTGAGGGTAATTTACCCGTTGGTGGGAATTGCAATGCCATATTCATGAATTTGGCGTAGCCGCAAGACTCATACCGTCTGTTAACGTCAGCCAAAGTGGACTCGTTTAGCTGGATAACCGACTGGTAATAATTAAGTGCGGGGACAGATGGGGCTACGATGGTCGGTCAGCATTGAAAAATCTCTTTTGAGATTCACCGGTATGTGTGGCATAACTAACCCGTTATCATCGTATCGTCTTCATTGATTACTGGGTTCATTATCCAGATCCCTTGTAAATCGAAATAACGGTTATCTCTTTTTTCTAACATCTTGTTTGCGATATACGGAATGTACATGCCAGCATATGACTCGCCCGTGAGAAAGACTCTACGTCCCATGAGGTCGAATCTTTCCATAAACCTCTTCCAAAAATCATTGAATTGGTTGGCAACATCGATTTCGTCTTCTACTGTGGGCGGGCCAGGAGAAAAGCCTGTGCCGGCAGGCTGATCGATCCAGACCATATTTGTGAGATTCGTCCAGGAATATAGGTTTATGACAGGCTTATAAGTCCCTGGCTGCCACAGAAAGGGGCCATTCTCTTGAAGAAGCCCCAGCAAAGACGAACATCCCGGGCCGCCGTTGAGGAAGACCGTGATTTCCTCAGATGCTGCTGGATTTTCGGACGGGAAAAACCAAAACCAAAGAGAGGAGTTTCCAGAGGGACTGTTTGGAAGGGTGCCGGCATAGCTTTCGCCTATATCGAAGTCGACTTCTGGCAGGTCCCTGCCCCGGACAAGAAATTCTATATTTTCAGATCAGCCGCTCTGCTCTGAACAACGACCTCTCCGTCTTTTAAGTATACCTTCAGTTTTAGGATTGAGATGTTTGAATGGCTTATCACCGCCATAATTTCCAGGGTGCAAGAGAGAATCTCGATTCTCCAGGTAACGCGATCTTTGGTCAACAAATCTCCTGGCTCGATCATGAGGATTGGAAAGAGCAGCTACTGTGGTTAGTAGAACACCAGCTATTATGCCAATAGAAGAATGCATTTTCCTCCCGGGTGTTGCGCCCAACGCCAAAGCATGTTGATCGTTTAGAAACTGGTGGGGGGGCCTTCATCTAGCGAATATATACGAGCATTGGGTTAGCTGGCTGTTTCCTGTTACTGGCTCCGACAACACAACCATCCAGCTTCCCATCCATGATGTGTGATGCAAATGAGGAGCAAGTTAGTACACTACATACGAATCGCATCGGTGATCGACGGGGTCTTTCCCGGATGGCAAGGTTTCCTTGTTCTCGGTCCATGCAAAACTCAAGAGCTGGTGCGCTTTTCTTCCCAAAATCCTGCATTATCCCTAACTAACTACTCGTCGTCTCTGTAACTATCAAGCCACGAGGGCATCTCCTCACTCGTTCGCCGTAGTTTATATATGTGGGTTCCTATATGCACCACGATCACTGTGGCCCAAACCGCCCTACTTTGTCACTTGCCAGTATTCGATATTCATCACTTAGCAAAATGCGTAAACAGTCTTTGGCCGGTGGTGATCGGTCTGAGATCATAAAGTCCGCTGCAAGTTGGTGCTGGGCTAGCTCTTTTTATGTTAGGCGCCGATCGTTTGAAGCACTACCCATCCAATAACTAGTCATCGCATAACTAATAATTTATTGGATAATTGCTAGGAACCTCACAAAACAAACAATAATTGGCTTGATTTCTCCTGGAATCTACAGTCGGATTGATCCTTCTTATAGGGTCAAATCCTACTACTCATCTAACCGAATTCGAATGAGCATTTTAACCGTATAAGCGAATAAAAAGCTCTCGTCCTCGTAAGCAGGGAAAAGAAATCACTCGTGCGTTCAAAAATCTCGCACGGTAATCCCGTGAGACCCACAGAATTTCTTCCCCGCAAATGTCCACGCAGGCAGTTATCAGCGGATTCTGCTCGACAACGATGACCTCCGCTTACGGCGATATTGCTAACTCTCACCATTCAAGTAACTATCGGCGAATACCCGGGTTCCTACTTTGGTTGGCTTTTCAAAGAGACAATCTAACGTTAGTGAATTTCCTCTGTCCTTTGCCAAGAAGAATATCGTCAATGGGGTAGAAAACGGACAATATCAACCATTCCGCCAGCCATTGAAGACCAAAGTAGATACAGCCACACTTCGATTCCCGCCGCATCCTTAGTAAGACCAAGCTGGAGGCTAAGTCGTTCATGATAGAGGCGATCAACTACTGTCAAAGTCATCTTTAGTCAAACACTCCGAAAACGATGGCGAACTTGTCCGGATATCAATACCAAACATAAGTTTTTCCGTAGATGAAGCCCATCCCGGCAAATCATCCTGCGAGCGAAAAGCCAAACATGGTGCCGATGTGGTTATTATTTGAAGCAATGGGCTTATTGTATATAAGACCAAAAAAAGCAATACTGTTCATACTGGGACCTCCCGTTTTCTAAGTATTTCACATTGTGTCCACTACCCTGTCTTTCGTTCCCTTTTGCGTTCCATATCTGCGTCGCGCTACCACGGCTTCTACAAGGGTATACATGAGCTGTCTCAGGTATCATTAACGAAGCTCCAATTAAATCATGCAATCGATTAAGGTGGCTTGCTCTAGATCACGACAAAGCAAAGCCCATGAAGCCGCAATCATAATCAACATTTGTTAAACTGGTCCTATGGCAGAAAAAGAATTGCGAACAAAACCACTAGGTAGACTAGTATTCGATGCGACAGTGCTCGAGCCCAAACTCTTCAAATCCCCGGTCCCCACCCAATGTGCTTTCAAGATCTCGCAGCAATCTGCTACGAGGATTCACGCATTCCGTCTGTACCAGGGCCGCTTCCTGATTCCGTCGCTTCCCACCCATTTTCATTGCCACCCACGCGGGCATCTCCCTCTGGCCTCAAGAGATAGTTGACAGCGGTCCATAATATTTTCTCACGAAGCAGGTGCCGGAGGAATAGCGTTCCTCCTTTGACCACCGTAGAGGCATCGGCCCCCTCGTCTAAAAGACACTTTGTCATTCTTGGATCTTGATTTTCGATGGCGGTGTGTAGAACCGATCTTCCCTGGTTGTCCTTGGTGGTAATCTTGGCACCGTTATCCAGTAGGTGCTGCACGGCTTTCACGTTGCCAACCATAACAGCGAAATGCAGGGGAGTTGATCCCCCATTGCAGCGAGATTCGATGTCCATTCCCATGCCGAGTAATAGATTTATGAGTTTGCTGCTTCCCCTGTGTGATACGGCAAGATGGAGTGCGTTGCAGCCGGTTCTCGGGGTCCTGGCATCCATATCGGGGTTATAATACAGAAGTGCCTGCAAGGCTCGGTAATACCCCGTTGGGAGTGGAGCAGGTATGTTTGCCAATGTATGGAGAGCAGTCCAGCCTGTGCCATCTCGAGCGTCCACGTCAGCGCCATTGTCAATCAAAAGGCGAATGGCACGATCATTTAGGTGCTCTGCCGCGAGACACAAAGGAGTTGTGCCTAAGGAGTCCCTCGCGTTGACGTCAAGGCCCTCCTTGATCAGGTATCTGAGGATTTTGGTTCTAGGCCCTTTAACCGCTTCGTGCAGGAGGGTTTGTTTATCAGGAGATGTCGCGTGGACATCGGCCCCATGTTTCATCAGGAGCCAGAAATTGCATTCCTGGCTGGCGCAGACAATATCAAACAGGAAGTTATCGCTAGTCCACTTGCTTTTGAGGTCAGCACCATTTTCAACGGATAGGCGGATTATTGCATCGCGGGTAAGCAGGTCCGGGTTGTTTGAGAACGTAATTGAATTTATCGACGAGGTTGGATGGTAAAATTCGTACAGATCATCGTCCGGGCCTTGCCTTTTCCAGTGAGTAGTAGCAGGATCTGGTCTCAGAGCGAAATTCAACGCCAGGTGCTCAGCAGAGAAAACATCCTGACGGTAAAGATATGGGTTGAGAAGACGGTAAAAGCGTTTATTTGTTTGGGCAACAGCATTAATTTCCGTCACGGCCAGCAAATCTGCCACCTGAAGGATAATCTCGTTCGGAAGACTCCCAAGATACATGTTTATGTTTTTTTTTTTTTTAAAAAAAAATCCTCACGTATGGGGAGTTACCCTGAAGTGGCAAGCTAATATATAGACCGGTGGACTGGAGGAGGACTCGCTTCGATGCCGATGAACCCTGAGCTTTGAACCCGCCAAATATTTGAGGTTGTCGCAGATCTCAACCCGACTGCCAGGAAGGAACACAACGTTGCAATCAAAAGCTCAGGCTAAAACGGCATCAAACCCAAACTGGATTAGTGCGATGACCAACTGGCATGAATGGGCTTGGGGACTCTGGCGCTTGGCAAATCACGAGACTTTTTACACGTCAATGCCCGAAGCTTTAACTAAAGGTTTGAGCCATCAATAGCGAGCCAAGAGCCTGAAATTTAGTGAAGCAAGCCCGCCATAGTCGTCGTCGGCCTTTATGGCACCTGGGCGAGTCAAATCAACCTTTTAAGTCAATGAACTCACTCCCCTCCAGGTGGTAGGCATTTTCTGTGGAGATGCTGGGTAAACACTGCTTTTTCATGATCACGGATATTGTCATAACATGTTTATAGCTGATGATTCCTTTGAACAAATTTTCATCATTTGCTGAGGATTCATTCAACATCACCAGCACTGCTTCCGTTATTTACACATTCTGAATAGCGGATAATGCTTCCATTCCTCGAATCAATCCACGTATTGTATTTCCGGGGACCGGATTGTATGCTGTCCAGCGGGAAAATGTATGGTGACAGATCTAATTTGGGTATATCAAGTGCGGGGAACGGCATTGGAGGAAGGAAATCTTTGAACGACAATGCGCTGCCACAATGCACCGCCGATGAAATTTCAATAAATAAATATGCCCAGATTCCAAATCCGACCTGCGGCAGCATGGTTCTTAAGGATATCATGTCGCAACCGCTGGTGGTCGGTTAGAAGTTGCCTGTCGAACAGCTGCCCGTGACTCGGGCCATAGCCGTGGCTGTCTCCACTCCCACACGTTCCGAGGCAATGCTAACATCGCACTCTCGCGGGGAAACTCATAGACCAGCTATTGAATCTCATTGTAATACCCCAAACTGTGCCGTGGAGGAGGTCTTTCCCTCTGCCGCGGGATGATAGGAAAATGTGGATCAACAACCGAACTACCTCCCTTCTCGCGGGGAATCAGATGGAGCTAATTTGCCCATGAAATTTATCATGCGTTGGCTGCATTTGATCGTGACGTTTTGGATCAGATATTTTTTTTTTTTTTTTAATTTTTTAATTTTTCCTTGCTTTCTTTAAAATCTTCTTACCTATATACATCAAGCGGCGAGATTGGTTTCTGTTAAAAATGTCGGAAATCCGTGGTTTCGATTCCTTCTTTCGCCTTGACGGCAAGATCGCTCTCGTTACGGGAGGTGAGTTAAAACTCTATTCAATTCAATTCTGCTCTACTTGTATGCTCGTCGTTTTACTGATTATGTTTTTTAAGGGTCGAGAGGAATCGGACTCCACACAGCTACCGCACTTCTTTTGGCGGGTGCAAAGAAAGTCATCATCACTGCTAGGAAATCCGGCGGGGAACAAGGCATTGACCAGGCGGTGGAAAAACTAAATCGACTCCCAGGTATCACTGGACATGCGGTTGGGATCCAGGCCAATGTGGCGAACACAGAAGAAATTGAAAAACTAGCTAATGAGGTCAGAAAAAGCGATGGAAAGCTTGATATTCTGGTTGCAAATGCTGGCGCTACGTGGGGAGGTCCCTTTGAGCCAACTCCAGATTGGAGTTCGCAGAAGATCCTCGATCTCAACGTCAGAGGTGTTTTCAATCTAGCTAGATTGTAAGCAAGGGTTTTTCTGACATACAGCACTGCCTTCCGGAATAAGCTGACTTGCGAGCAGATTTGCTCCTCTGCTGGAAGCCGCCGGTACACCTCGAGATCCGTCGAGAGTGATCATTGTCAGTTCCGTCGCGGGTACAAATGTCCCCCATGTCGGTGAAAACGGCACGATCATGTATTCGGTCTCCAAGGCTGCAGCAAACCACTTGGCAAGGAATCTCGCCCTTGAGTTGGGACCCCGGAACATCACAACAAATACCGTTTCTCCTGGCTTTTTCCCATCAAAGCTTGCAAACGGGCTGATCGAAAATCTCGGGGGAGTAGAGAAGCTGAGTTCAAATGTTCCTCGTGGAAGATTGGGGGAACCGGAGGATATCGCCGGAGTCATGATATATCTCTGCTCCCCAGCAGGGAACTATATGTAAGTCTCTCCTCCACTTTTCTGATTAGCCAATGATGGTTTGAACGCAGCTGATTTATGAAAAGTAACGGTGTTGTTATTGCTGTAGATGGGGGGAAAAGGCTGGGGAATATCGCAGAAAGGCTCTAGGCTGTGTTATGTGAAGGATAGATTGCTTGATTGATTATGTAGCGATCGCTAGCTACGCGGAAGTTATATACGGTGCGGATTACATAAGAAGGCGGATAGGCCTGACATGTTACCATTGTTGTTGCTTAACTTACCCACATGAAGATAACTGAATCCCGATAAACTTCTACACAATTTTTTTTTTTTTTTTAAATAATTATATATTCCCATTCCATGTTGATTAAGTGTGTGTATCATGCAAAATACATACATACATACATACATACATACACACACACACATTTGTCATGTGTCAGGTGCCATAAAAGGATGCCCAATTCTGACCCATTCTGGGGGGGAAACTTCGTCGTTCACATCACCGATAGCGCCGTTAGCAAAGTCGAGAGTTGGCCGTAGAGATGTCATTTGGATCTTCACCGAGTCTGAGATGCATATGAAGGAAAGCTTCTGTATCGATAATGAATGAAAAGCGACTTTGATACCCCGAGACGGTGCATGGGCTTTTGTTGTGAAATGGCGATTCAACATATATCTAGCAATCCACATGCCGCAATGCATCCTGAATGGGTTGGTTCACGTGATGTTCCATTCTCAAGGGGGCATACTATTGCCTCACTGTGGCCTATTGCCTATTGCCCTATTGCATATTGCCTATTATTAGTATTAATAGTCCACACAGGTTTCAGATGGTTTGGAGGGCCACAAACTGGTTGTTTGCAAGACGCTGCTTCTAAAGGCAACAACACGACTGGGGGAAGTATTTGCGAGGGGCAGCTGCATAACTTTTATTGTGTGTTTCGAGTGTATCAACATTATGCATATAGTTATGAATAAGTAATGAAGAGTTCAGAGAATTGCTCTAATCCAAGAGCCGGGGCTGACTCCCGTGCCGAGTTATGTCGATGCAGCACCCATGGATGCCAGCCATGATATGATACGGCTGGCGTTGGACTCCCGAAGACACGATTATTCATCGGTAGTCCAATTCTGCTACCAACAATAAACTGCCCGGTGGGCCACTGATTTCCCTCAGAAGGATGGCAGCAGACCCGTCATGACTTCTGAGGATCAACCCCCAGACCAGAAAAAGTACTATGGAAGACATCAGGGGACACCAACAAGCAGACCTAATAAAAACACGGAAAAGGTTTCGACCTGTTCCCATAGTTAGTTAACAGATGATTACTAATAGTTAGTTAACTTAAGTTTTTCAGTGGGGCATTGGATCTGTGAATATTTGTGAACATTGCTTGTGCATGCATAACTAACGAACTAGTTATGAACTAACCCAGACATCAAACGTTTGTTTCCCAACTTCTCGCGCAGAGCCTGCTCAGGAGATGTCAACCTTTTTGCCTTGACGCTTTGGTTGCTCATCACTGGATATGCTCCAACAGTCTTATCTTCCTCGTTCTGGGGATGGAGGAGCAACGGTGGACTCGTCCAGATGGACCCGATCAGACGTTCTCTTTAAGGCTCCAACCCATTAAAAACGAGAACCAGTGAAATGATAGCAGAGGGGTGTTGCTTTCATTCTGTGGTGCGGTCCCTCCCCCCCAAAGGTCTGGTTATTTCCTTGATTCTCCTCCCAGTCACACAACTGATGAGATTTTGTATCAGACTTCAGCAACCAACCCAGTTGTGCTGGATTTGCAAAACCGTGAAATCCCTTAGGGTCAAGAGGAGATCGACCCAACATGGCGAGAACAGTGTGCATAATTAATGTCCACACCGGTTTCACAATATTCTGCCACTGGAAGAAGCCTGCAACCGCTGTTAGATCCTTGAAGCCAAGGCCACCCTCCCTGCTTGGAGATACGGCGGTCGATGCTGCAATGCCCAAGTTATGATTTATGAAGATGGGTCATACGAAAAGAAATGCCGAACAAGTACTCTGTGGTGGACCTCAAACCTGCTAGACCCACAGCCTGGTGGGGCGCGGTGTCTGCACTTGGTAATTGCCATCCCGGATTCAAGTCACCGGCGTGCTTCTTTTTCACAAAGGATTTGGCAGGGAATGGCAAGGATAAGCTTCTGTCAAGCAATTTCTTCAGCAGTTCCATGGTCCGCTTTTCTTTTTTAAACTGAAAGATATTTAATAATACCTGTGATCACCCCTTGAATGACCACGTTCATTCCTTGATATCCCCAGCAAGTTTTCTTACCCGATACATATTATCAGCCTTTGACACCTCCTTAGTCCGCCATTCAAAGCTGCTTGTTTGAATATCTTTCTGCTCTCAGGGAACTTTTCCATTGATGCCTCGTTTCCTTTTAGACCATCGATCAGGTTTGAGCAAGCTGTCGTCCCCTGCGGGAGATTTGGCCATTCCGGTGTTCTTATTTTGCTAATTACCACAAACACGGAACCTCTACTCTCCCTCTCTACACATCAAACCTGATGTGATTTATTTTATTTTTATTTTATTTTATTTTATTTTTTTTTTTTTGGTGGTTAAATTTTGCCCTCCTATTTTCCCCAAACGCCTTACTCCACCCCTGAATCTCCGCATTCGTTTCCGTTAGAAGAATGGGAGCGAAACAGTGTTCAATCACGCTTCAATTTTGACACATTTGTCGAAGGTCTGAAGAGAAACTCGGGAGACGCAATAGTTGACATTGATTATTCCACCTGGTTTCTGTCATCGGTCCAAATTGGGGGCCAGTGACAGTACGTATCTAACAAATGCCTGCAGAATGATAACCACATTTGATACTAATACACCCTCCTAGAGTTTTCAACAATGGTTAAACCCGTGTCTGACGGTGATGATTGTGATACAAGATCTGTTGACCAGACTTTACGACCATACTTTCCAGCGGATACACATAAAGGCCTGGTCGATATAGAGAAAAGGCCTTGCCTACCGTCTGAGGATGTAGGCTGCACTCCGGTCTGCGACACGTCAGAATCAGATGGGGAGGTTTCAGATTTGAACAAAGTCGACTGGGATGGACCGGATGATCCCATGAATCCGTACAATTGGCCCATGACCAAGAAAACTTCCAACGTTCTAAACATAACATTGATTACCTTCCTAACGTATGTCGATTGCATGTCAAGCTGGAATCGCTTTCATTGGTTCTATTTTAAAAAATCCACTTCTCACGGCTAACGCACTATGGCTAGACCCCTTGGATCCTCCATGTTCGCCCCTGGCATTATGGACGTCATGCGCGAGTTCAAAAGTTCAAATCCAGAACTCGCGTCGTTTGTTGTGTCTGTTTATCTAGTGGGATATGCATTTGGCCCACTGATTATCGCTCCACTTTCAGAATTATATGGACGAATGTATCTCTACCATTCCTGCAATGTGCTTTTTGTCATCTTCAACATCGCTTGTGCTCTGGCACCCGACCTTGGCTCACTTATTGGCTTTCGTTTCTTGGCCGGCGCAGCCGGCAGTTGCCCTTTGACAATCGGAGCGGCCTCATTAGCAGATATGATTACGCAAAAAAAGAGAGGAGCCGCTATGGGCGCGTGGGCTATTGGACCACTCATCGGTCCAGTCGTCGGCCCTATTGCAGGGGGATACTTAACTGAAGCGATGGGGTGGCGGTGGACGTTTTGGATTCTTGCTATAGCGGTTAGTAAATTTGTCGCCTCTGCTAGCGACCTAAGGGGTTATCAGCCGTTGCTAACTAATCCTCCCTCCTGTCTTCAGTCCGGTGCTGTCACCCTTAATACTTTTATTTTTATGACTGAGTCGTGTCACTCTATCCTTTTGGAACGGAAAACGAAGCGCCTTATCAAAGAAACTGGCAACTTAAACCTGAAATCCGTTCTTGACACGGGTAAAACCACCAAAGAACTCTTTCTTTTCTCTATTGTCAGGCCGACAAAAATGCTCTTTATGTCCCCGATTGTATTTCTGATATCGCTCTTCACGGCTGTGATTTACGGCTACATTTATCTTCTTTTCACCACCTTCACAAGCGTTTTCGAGAGGCAATATCACTTTTCCAAAGGTATGTACATATTCTTGCGGTCTCCAGTCAAGAGCTGTGATTTCCGATAGAAAACTTCCCGTGTATTCACTTGAATAACCCCTGTGCTTATTAGGAAGTACTGGACTCGCATTTCTCGGCATTGGTGTGGGATCAATGCTAGGTCTTGTTGTCATTGGAACAACATCAGATCGTATTCTCCAAATCCTAGCAAAGAAGAACAATGGCGAGCTAAAACCTGAATACCGAATCCCGCTAATGATTCCCGGGGGCCTTTGCATTCCGATCGGGCTATTCTGGTATGGGTGGACAGCGGAGAAAGGTGTGCATTATGTTGTACCCATCGTTGGCACCGGGTTCGTGGGTGTGGGGATGATTTTAATATTTGTAAGTATTGCCCTTCTTGGCTTGCCCACAGCCCATTTTTACTATTCCTAACACTTAAAAAACAATCGTCAAAGTTCTGTTCTAACCAAGCTGCCTACCACTTCGTAGATGACTGGATCAACCTACCTCGTCGACGCATTTACCCAGCACTCTGCCAGTGCCATAGCTGCTAACACCGTCCTCCGTTCCCTTGGCGGTGCTGTTCTCCCACTCTGTGGCTTGAAGATGTACCGCGCCCTGGGCCTTGGATGGGGGAATTCTTTGCTGGGATTCATTGCGCTTGCAATGGTACCGATTCCCTGGTTCTTCTACCAATACGGAGAGAGGGTGAGAACGAGCAAGAGATTCCGTGTTACCTTTTAGACACGATTGTCTAATTGGGATTACAAAATCTCATTTTCTTTCTGTTTTCCTTTTCTGGATATCTTTCCCTGATTATCTTTTTCCACTCATAAGTTGTGGTATCTTGCATCACTTTGCATATCCCGGCGTTGGATTTTTTATTTTCTTTAGATTGATATGTAAAGAGAGACTTATCTTTATCCTCTATAGTTTCGTGTTGATTGGGAGGAAGATTGGATGTTGTTGAATAAAGCTTAAATTAAGCCTCCTCCCGTCCACGGAACCGATCAATGCAAGCAACCTTATCTGAAAGTTTGACGTCACATCACGAAGGGTAGCTTGCGGCTAGCTTTGTGGGTTATAGGACATTGTTAGCCTCCAGTTTCTGTAGAATTTATATTTATGTCAGACTAGAAGCTTGCATTTGCGCAGTTCTCCAAATCAACAAGCCATGTAGAACAGCCACCTGCTCCAATTAGTAACCTGAGAGCAACTGTGATATTTTGTTGCCAAATCCACTCATCATTGAAATAAGCTAATTTTTATTATCCTTCTTTTTAACATATATGATGAGTGTCCCGAAAATATCCTCGTGTTCCCCTAGGCCTCCTATGCCACTTTGATTATGTTCTCCATAGGGTTTGATAACTAAAGAGTTACATTTCATTAGTCATATTCAAATATTCAACAACTAATCATAGAGAGATTTATTGAGGGTTGAGCTGTATATGGCAGCTTCAGATCGATACCTCAAGTAGAGGGTTTTAAGATCTCATTCAAGATATTGCCAGAACAGACATCTCTTCACAATCTTGTGATTCTCAGCTCTGGCAAATTTAACTCAATCTATGATCTGTGACCATGCTTGATAAAAATAGCATTACAAAAAGAAAAAGAAAAAGAAAAAGAAAGCTGATGGTATTGAGATTAATACTCCACCCCACATCCATTCCCCAGCAGCTAAATGGCATTGTGTGCGTTGTGAGCAGCCAACAGCGGGAAAGCCGAAGTTTCTGGTTTCTTGGTATCTTGGCTTCTTGGCGGGGCGGAGCGGAGATTATATAAGGATCAACCACGGAGCTAAACCTAAACAGGCAATCTGGTCAGATCACAACCCATTTGTGTAGTTTGTAGTTCTCGAACTTGTTGTCGCAGCGGCTTCCAAAGAATAGCTTGGGCAATAAATAGCAGGGATCCCCAAGAGTGATTCTTTATCTGGCGAACCATCTCCATTCGACACATTTCCTCTGCTTTGGATGTGAGCCATTCCGTCGCGTCCGTCCAGGTCGATTGGGTGGGTAGTCGCTCGGCCCCAACTCCCCTCCCCCACATCCTGACCACCCTAGAACATGGCCCGACCGACCTCGCGATTATTTATTGTTATTGGTCTTGGCCTTTTCTTTATCCTCACGCTCACATTCCTCCGGCAAAGCTCCCCATTGTCTCCCGCCACCCGCGCCCCAGGCCATTTCGATAGAACAATCCCGAATGTAGAGATTACGGATAAGATGTTGCAGGGGCCTGTTGTGATGGAGAAGATGGGAAATGAGACTGCAAAGTGAGCAAAATTTGTGCTTAGTCTATGAATGCTGCTTTTCGATTGGGAGTTGTGGCTGCTATTCAAAGTTTAATCAACGAATGCCTTTCGATCCAACTGTCCTGCCCATGCGTTGAGAGATGCGGAGTAGGGGGGATAACTGGTGTGAAAATGGCGGTGTACACAGTATTATTAGCTAACACAAAAACGTATTCTTAGGGCGGAGCTGGGCCGTGCAGCCTGGAAAGTGTTTCATACCATGATGGCTCAATTTCCAGACAAGCCTTCAAGCGAACAGCAGGAAACGCTACGATCATATATATTTTTGTTTTCAAGATTGTATCCCTGGTATGTTCTTAGCGGCTCTTGCGTGCAAACACCAGCAATGAATGAATGGGCATCTGCTAACTACTTCATTCGTTGTCGATAACAGTGGCGAATGCGCGTCTCATTTCCAAACCCATTTGGCGAAATTCCCACCGCAGGTGTCTTCGCGCTCCTCTGCTGCTGCCTGGGCATGTCATGTCCATAATGAAGTGAACAAAATGCTACACAAAGATATCTTCGACTGTAGCAAGATCGGGGATTTCTACGACTGTGGTTGTGCGCATGACGACGAGGACGACAACAAAGGGGGGAAGGACAGAGAAGGGAAACAAAAGGGGCTCAAAAACACTGCAGCTAGTGCTGGTGGCTCTGTTTCCGGCAAAGAGATGGAAAGCAGTTCGAAGAAGATATTGTCGCAGAACGAGAGGGAAAGTAGGATTGGTAGTTCTTTCACACCAGTAAAAATTAATATAGAACCGTAAGTGATGCCCCTGGTTCCTCCATGCCCACGTTGTGGTCGTACAATCGCAACTTCGAAAGCCTTCCGTTAGTGCTTGTTCGCTAATGCTAATATATTTAGGCCAACAAACGGTTAATTACAAGATAAATTTTATTTTTGATGCTACCTACTGTACACGACCAACCAGGCTTTTATATCCAAGTCGAGATTATGATGAAAATATGCATGAGGCTTTTTTTTGAAGCTAGCTGGCATTGTGCTTTGACATTTTGTTGTTGCACATCTGCATTCTATCTCTGTGGCTTTGTTTCTGTTCAACATTCCTTTGTACAATAGTGAGAGCACCTCTCTTGAAATGACAGGCTAAAATCAAAAACCCCACACACAAAAATGTTAACTATACAATTGTTATCGAATATATATATTAATAAAATATATGCTAAAACCTATAATTATACGAAAAGGATAGTGGATAATTCCATTCTTAATATTTGCACAATTTGTGTGTGGAATAAAACAACATTCTCATTGCAGGCCTGAGTAAAATGTAAACTTTAGGAGTTACAAGCACATATTTAGGTGTAGCACCGTTCATTAAAACTAAATCATCAAAGGGTATCTCACAAAGCCCCGTCCAAAACAACTTGTTCTGCATAGCCCTTATTGAGCAGGTCCAAGAATAGAGAGCCGCGATCTTCATCACACTCCGGAGGCTCCCAGCAAAAGTTTAGAGCCTCCAAAGATCGTTTCGCAAACACCGCTGCTCCCCTAGCCACAATGAATTCGTAGTCAATGGAAGCAGGGCGAAGAGCGCCTTCGTCCTTTTCCAACGTCCACCTCAAATTATCTACATCGCCATTGTGGCTTGATAACATTTCCTGTAAAGCCTCTTTGAGCGTCTTTTGGAATTCAGGATTTGACGCATGCTCGCCAACAACCAACAGGGTCGATGGTAACTCCTCGCATTCCAAACCCACCTGCACAATGGTATCACGAAGACGTTTCCAATAGTTCCTTTGCATATTCTCGCCAGTGTCCACGGGAAAACTACCCCAGCCCAGGTCAAAATGGACCTGTTTCGACGTCCAATGGATGTAAAATGCATTGCTGGAATATGTATTTACTGCCGTGAATGACGCATCCGTGAAACTTAAAAAGAGCTTTTGGCTCCACGGCAGCGAATTCTCTTCGTCCAGGCAATCGTGTACATCCGTGAAGTTGCCACAGATGCCGTAGCCCATTGCGGCGCCAGCGGCAGATACCTCTGATACGTAATCCTGGCCGTATGGGGAGTCGATGTGCGAAAGGCCCGCGTACTCAACTGCGTCATGGAAATCTTCAAGCGTCAGGCCTGGAAGCACTGGGAAGAATGCAAAAAGCACACGAGTACAAAAACCATCACCAAGTTTGTCGTCGACTGCGAGACGGAGGGTTTTAAAAAGGGATCCCAGTGTTCCAACGTCATATGTAGCTGGGAGGCCCCGGCTTTTATTCAGCTTCCTTTGCACTCTTAGCCTCCAGCAGAGAAATTTCTCCCAGAGGTTATTGGGCATAGAACTGCTGAAGAATCAGATCTTTCACAAATTTTTTATAAGATAAGGCATTGAGACTGACCAGTCTGGTGAAGGAGGGCCCGCTTCAAGCTTTCTGATGAGTGCTTGGTAATGTTCATCTCCATCTACCTACACATCATATCAGCGTTTTGCAGCTAGTCTTTGCTCGTTTCGCCTCGTCCCATGATGCATGACCGTATATCCATCGAGAGACACATAGATTCGCAGAAATCACTGACACGCCTACCTTCGCCAAATTCTCCGTAGAGCCATTGAAATACCGGATTGCAGCTGTCCCGTATGAATCAGCAATATCGAATCCGATTCCAGGGGCCAAAATATCCTCCCGAGAAACACATTTTTCGCAAATGGGAAGTCCCTCCGGGTTTCGGTCTTCTGCTTGGGCCCACGTACATGAATCCGCATTGCCAACTATAGCCAATGCTAAAAGAAAGAAGGAAGACCCATATGTGATAAACATTATTCTAGCATGCAGTTATTAGGCAGTTATTGAACGTATTGGTCTAACTTGGCCCTCTTGAAGTACAGACTTTCATCTGTTCGTGGAATCAGCATATATATAAAGATGGCCAGAGGAGCTGCCTAATCTCAAATTGACGCCTAGGCGCGCGAAAATGTTTAACCCCGCTGGGTTTCAAGGGCATCTCCATGCCCATCGCCCGATTAAAAATAGCTCAACTATGTGTGACTAGTAAGGTAAGCCCATGTAAGATGGGAGGACACGGTGTAGAATCAACCATGATAAATGGTCACCTAAGAATATATGAGAATGCTTGATGAACAGAACGAGACCTCGGGATGGTACGATGAATCCTTTCTTTTGCGGACTGGTTACCCACTTATTTTAATATCGATTCCGTGGAGAAACCAACCAGAAGCAAGTTCAAACATCCATTCATTATGTGGACACATAAATGTGAAGTGCAGCAATTCCTGGATGGAGTAACTAACTATCGTGCATAGTTAACGCCGAAAACCCTGTCGCTTGTACCAACCCTTTATATAAATTAAAAGTACAAATTCCCGCATCAGATAAATTACGATGGACGAGCTCTTATTAAGACAGGTAAACTAGTTGACTAGTTAACTAAAATATTTAACGTAACTAATCCACAACCAGTCGGCCATCAAATCTCACACCCTGCAATTCTTCAATTAAGCCACTTCAAACCGCAAGAATGCCACCAATTCGCACTAAAAATACAAAACCTCTGTAGAAATAGAGGACAGACTTGAGCTTGCAAGTATTGCTCTTAAAAATCAAGAAATAGCTTCAATTCATGAGGCTGCTCACTTAAAAAAGATATCTCACTCTATAAAACTGGCTTAATGGCAAGCCTTCAAGGACAAATTTACATGCAAATTTCATTAACGAACCCAGACTGAACAGATAGACTTGTTGAATGAGTGCTGGGCCTAGATAAACAAGCAATACCTTCACGATCAGCATTTATGAAGAGAATAACTAGTTATCTTCCTGTCAACTATTTCCAATCTTCAACCCTTAACATCTAGTTTCTGGCGGCCGACTCGATTGTGGATTACGTTATGTTGCTCTGATTAAACTACGTATTCCTATATAATATAATCATGTCTTTCAATTCTATATGCGTAATATGCGAAATGGGTATTATGGTATAAAAACGGAGAAACCTCGAGATATCCATACACCAGACCCGGAGCTCATACAACAATCCCCCCCGAGTTCTTCTGTCTCGGTTCTCCAACAGCTTCAAAGGTACTATTTCCCAACACCTGGATGCACTGCACTGAACTGAACCCCGGCGCCACCCGCGTCACATTATGACCTCTCTCCGCCATAAATTCCACAGTGCTGTTATCAAACGCCCACTCAAACAACGTCAAATTCGGCACCAGCTGGTCATGCAGACGGGGTTCTTCGAGCGCCCTAGACGCATTCAATTTTCTATCAATGACATTGATCACACTCTGCACTGTGGCGGTGATGATGCGTGAGCCGCCCGCTGCACCTGTCACAAAGAATAGGCTACCGTCTGGATGCGTGACGATGATGGGGCACATGGAGGAGAGCATGCGTTTTCCTGGCCGGATGAAGTTGGCCGGTGTTGGGATGTAGCCGAATTTGTTACTGGTGTCTGGAATGGAGAAGTCATTCATCTCATTGTTCATGACTATGCCGGTTTCGGGGACCATGAGTTTGCTGCCGAATATTAAGTTTATAGTTGTGGTGAGGCTAACGGCGAGCCCTGTCCTGTCGGTTGAGACAAGATGGGAGGTCCCGGGCCTACGGTATGGGTGTTAGCACTTCCCCTTTGAAAGAAAATTATGATTTCGTCTAGCGATGGTCGCTGTGGTTCGTCAAATACTAGGAAAGGAGAGGTTGGGGATGGAATCGTACGTTTCTAAAATTTGGTGTCCCGCTGGATCATATGCAGACACATTCTGGGTGTTTTCATCGAAGATTTTGGCTCGAATCTGAGCAGCCGTGGAGACCCTTAGCATGTCCTCCTCGTATTCTGTGACGTTATCTACGAAGGACGGATCACCCAGGTACGTCCGCTGAGATGGTAAGAGGGATCATCCCCGTCAGCACCCAAAACCTGTCATTTCATTTTTAACAAAGGGCTGGGAACTCTCACTTGTCCGTAGGCAAAACGATACGCCTCAGTCATTCGATGTGTACTGAGATTTACAGTTCCTGGTGAAAAGAAACGATCGTACTGATTCAGAATGTTCAAAATACTCAGCCCAACGGAACCTCCTGACGGAGCACTCGCACCGGTAACCCTATAACCCCGATACATGATCTGTGAAACATTTCGAATCGTCACCGTATAATTCTTCAAGTCGCCCAGAGTCATAGTTCCATTTGAAGCCTGAAGGGCTTGAATCGTGGCCTCAGCAATGGGACCGGAATAAAAGGCATCGGGGCCATGATTAGCGATTTGTTCGAGAGTACGAGCATATCTTCTACGGGTGATGATGTCTCCCAGCCCCAGTCGTGTTCCATTGGGTGCAAAGTCAATGGCCCATGATGGATCTTTGGACAAAAAATCTTCATCCTTTGTCTCGGATTCCATCATACGGGCCAGATCCTCATTGACCCGCCACCCATCCCGCGCAGTGCGAATGGCAGGCTGCATGACCTTTGGCCACGGCAGGGAGCCATATTTCTTATGCAGATATTCCAACCCACGAACCTCACCTGGAACGCCGCTGCAGACGATATGAAAGAAAGGATTTGCAATTGGTTAGTATAAACTTAAGTTTTACTAGGTGAGAAAGAAAATTATGTACCTAGCCAACCCACCAGTTATGGATGCCTGTTCATTATCTTTATACATATCCTCAAATGCAGCGGCAGGTGCTGTCTCTCTGAAATCAACGAACTCATATCTATTTTCTGGCGTGCGAACAACAGCAAATCCACCACCCCCAATATTGGAATGATACATTGCTAGGATAACGATGATGCGATTAGCAAGGGAACACACCTGACACAAAAATGATGTAGGATGTTGATGGTGGCTCACCAGTTACCCCTATGCAGAAGACAGTTGCAACCATCTGGTCGTTTGAATTAGGGCATGGTGTTAGCATTTCAAAGAGCATAGAAAGCCAATTCTTCTCTCGATTGCTCTTGATTGCTCTTGATTATGCATGTGGAGATACAAACCAACGCTTTAAATTGATACAAAACAAACAATGCATAGTGATAATTTTGCAACAACAATGAAAAAGGGCTCAATTACTCACCAAAAAAAAGGAAAAAATGATATGGAAAGACTCACAGCATCAACAGCATTTCCTCCCTCCTTCAACATCCCCACGCCCAGCCCGCTGCAATATCCGTTCTCAGATGCAACGGCACCCAAACTGCGACCAGGAACGTCTTCATTGCCGGGCGTACCATCGAAACCAGTTTTCGCCTGTCCCTGACCTGAACTGACACTCCACGCTACCCTGAATGTCGCAATGGACGAGAAAAGATAAAACGCCGTTAGCAGCATCATGGCCGCGAAAGAGACAGTTGCAAGTAAACCGGTGAGCATCTTGGCCCAAGAAAGGGGGACGAGAGAGAAACTCTCTCCTCACAGCGGGGGGGAAACAGAGTGTGTTAATTTTGAATTTCCCGATGTCGGAATTTGCTCAGCTGAGTAGACTTCCGTTTCACAGAATTTTTTTCGTGAGTTTATTTTATTTTGATTTTGATACGTCCCGACCGGTGTGGTACCAGATTGACCAACTTCCTACCTGGGGACAGAAACTGCGCGGTGCAGTAGCCAGCCGCAGTTGGGGCAACCCAGGGCTCTCTCTTCGGGAGGTATAGATAGACTCTCTGTAATACAACTGCTGCTAGGCGGGTTTTGGGGCTGATTATCGGGAAAAGGGGAAAGGGGGAGAAGGGTAAGGGGGACGTGAGAGGTTGACAGAGTTTGAGTTAAAACTACAAGAATTAGGGTGCTATTTCGTAAACCCAGCTGACAGGACTGGGTTTTCGAGAGGAGTTGTTTGGTGTGGAAGGGTCCAGTCCAGCTGCGGTAGAAGAAAGAAGATGCTGCTGCTGGTGATGATGGTGATGAAAAGACAAAGAGCCTGAACCTAACCAACCAATTTGGAAGTATTTTTAAGAATTTGGGGCTCAAAGAAAGGAACATCACTCCGAAATTCCCTATTTCTGGGGTTTTGGCTACGTTTTCTCTCATCCTCGAATGAGCAAGTGGAGTTCTTCAGAGATCAAACATATGCCCACTACATCCTCGTCTAAAGCATAAAAAGTCTTGGGATGCAACTAACCAACAACCTGGGAGTCAGCTTAAAATCAATCAGCCGCCGAGCACACGCGCCGAATCACACGAGGTTCTCCACAAATTGCTACCTCTTCCGTAGTACGAACCGTATGAATAGTGGGACACAGCAGCTTACCTGGCCTTAAACCGTGCCTAGGCACCTAGGAACTCGTTTACCCAGTGATTCACCCAACCTTGGATTTTAACCGACGCACATTTCCATCCATGCACAATATTTCAACTGGCAAATGCTGCAACTAGTATTCTTAGACAAGTTAGTTAAAAAGTAACTAGGCGATGGAGTCGATATCATGGAATACCAAACTTCATATTTATATAAGACCGTGATGTCAACCCTGCTTGCTACGAACCACAAGCAATGGGCGACACAAAACCTTGAGAACAATTTAGTAACTAACTAACAAGTTAACTGCTCAGAATGCAATGAATATCTTCTGCAATAAAAGTCATTTTGTTCTCGCTGCGAGCAACACGGATTGGGTCCCAGCCGGATAGAGTTTGCCAATCGGGTGGTGAGTTAAGAGCGAGAAGTGGAAATCCACCGGGTCTTGGTCGTTTTATAGGCGAATAAAATCGATTGGATGACACAGCTGATGCATGGAGGGGTAGTTAATAGCCGATCAGGGACTGTTATAGGGTAGTTAATAGTTCAGGTTGAGATGACTAGTTATTGAATGCAGTGGACGAATACAACGATTAGAATCAGAATCCATGGAAGTGGGATGATTATTGGGATTGAAGGCTCTTTGCCGCCTGACTCAAAGGTCGGATGGAAACTCAGCGGGTTCGCCTCCCACTGTACATACGATGAAGAATGACATCGAATCCAGACAGAAGAGAGGCGTAAATACAATAACCAAATATCATCAATCCATCCCCTGGGACGAAATGGTGGAAGAGCCTTGCTTGTAACCCGACAAGAGACTGCCGTCATGACATCCATTGGCGCTGCCCAGCAGGCAGAAGGGAGAGAGATATCCCTCGTATCTCACATCTCCACATCTCTATATCTCATTCCATCCTCATGAGGTAATTGTGTTCAAAATGAAACTGAAAAAGAACAACTGAAGGTTCTGGGTGATTCTTTTATGCTTGTTCTCCGCCCCGCAACTAACTCTGATATGATGACTCATCACACTCCACGCTCTGAGCCCTAATTGGGTTTAGTGTCTCGAGTGCGGCTTCAAAGGCAACTTCTCGCTTTTTTTTGGTATCTTATTTTCGAACTTCAACAACATCTCTCTGCCCTCAACCTGAGCTGTGTCTTAATGCCTATATTTCCTGGGTTCTTACTCTCCATTTTTTGATATTTGCTTTATCAGGCTCTTTTTTCTTTCGATCTCACTGTCTTTCACTGAGAGCTCCTCTGAGCTGCGCCATTCATTCCCTACAAACTAAAAGATACATTTAAACCGATCAGACGGCACACAGACCAAACTGTGCTGCCATTTTTTTTTTTTTTTTTTTTTTTTTTTTTTTTTTTTAAAAAAAAAAAAAAACCTCTCTTGGCTCACTGAAAACTTTCGTATTTGCTCAAATCCACTTTGAGTATCACACGGGAAGATTGGAGAAAAGTGGCGACAGGCTCGAATTTCCCTGCCCCACGAATATCACAGTCAGTTTGTCATTAGTTATGACAACAAGAACAGAAATCTCTCCGCTATCTTCAGCCGTGCAAACTACCCCGGATCAATCCCGTGGTGGGGATCAGAGGTCAAATCCACATAATACGTTCTTAGGACGCCCCTCGCGCCGGGGCAGAGGAGGAAACCGTGGAGGAAGTGGGAATGTGAATACAGCTCGTGATAGATCATTGTTTTATGGGAGAGAAAGAGGAAGAGGTGGGGGACCAAATCGTGGAGGATCTGGAACTGGGACAACTTCAGCAAGAAGCAGGGGTCGAGGTGATGCCGCCATTACTACGAGAACAGTGGCCGGAACGGGGAGGTCCTTTGGTGGCCGATTAACGCGAGAGGAGTCAGAGGGAACTAATAATGCTAGAGGAGACCCCTTTCTTGATCAGGGAGACCAGGCCCCATTACAACACAATGCGCCGGAATTCGTACCCGGAGTCCAAGTTTATCCCCCTTCCTCCAGTCGCCCAGTCAGAACCCTTACATCTGCGTCTTCAGCCGGTTTTCAAAAATCCGTTCCTATTCCTGCCCACACACGATCGGCTACAAAAACGAAATCTACCGCTCACGACATTACCACTCGCACACATGAAGATATCGCCTCTGGGTTGTACGAATGTCCCATCTGCACGAGCGAACTTGGTCGGAAATCGAAGGTGTGGTCATGTACGTTATGCTGGACGGTCTTCCATCTCAGCTGCATCAAGAAATGGTCGAATAATGAGGGCTCGGTAATGTCGAGACCAAGACAGCAGCAAGGACATGAAGACGGGGAGGAGCATCCGCGACAGTGGCGGTGTCCTGGGTGTAATTTGCCTCACGACATTTTGCCACAGAGATATACATGCTGGTGCGAGAAGGAGACGGATCCACGATCTCTACCTGGGTTGCCACCCCATTCGTGCGGACAGACTTGTTCCAAGGCGAGGAAAGGATGTCCACATCCCTGTGATTCTGTGTGCCATGCGGGTCCTTGCCCTCCTTGTATGGCTATGGGGCCAACACAGTTTTGTTTCTGCGGACGCCATGAGTCGAGGAAAAAATGTGTTGATACAGATTACAAGAACGGGTGGAGTTGCCAGGAGCCGTGCGGGGAGTTATTGCCATGTCTTCAACACAAGTGCAATCGACCGTGTCATGAAGGGCTTTGCGGAGCTTGCGAGGAGCTTGTCGATGTCAGATGTTATTGCGGAAAGTCGCAAACACGGATGGTATGCAGTAATTGCGAGGAGGAGAGAAAGAGTAGTCTTGTCCACGGTGAAAACGTATCTGGAGAAAAAATGGAGGAATGGGTAGGCTGCTTTGATTGTGGAGAGATCTGTAGTCGCCCGTTTGACTGTGGACTCCATACTTGCCAGAAGCGGTGCCATCCACAACACCCAAGCATTCCCCATTGTCCCAGTTCTCCTGATGTTGTAACGCGCTGTGGATGTGGGAAGACACCATTGTCACATATTCCTGGCTACAAACCTAGGAAATCTTGTCAAGATCCCATACCAAATTGCAAAGAACCATGTGGAAAACCCCTCCCATGTCAACACCATTGCCCCGTTCTCTGCCACACCGGTCCGTGCCCGCCGTGTTTCTTAAGAGTGTCCATAAACTGTCGATGTGGGAAAAGTTCTTTCCAATCAATATGCCATCAAGGTATAATTGAACCACCTCACTGCTTCCGGATGTGCAAGGCCACAATGAACTGTGGTCGGCACTCCTGCGGTGAGCGGTGCTGCCCCGGTGAGCGCAAGGCAATCGAACGGCAAGCCACGAAACGTAAGCTAAGGTCGATTTCTGTTGGTGTTCATGTTCATGACAGTGATATCGAAGCGGAACATATATGTACCCGAGTTTGTGGCAGGATGCTTAAATGCTCCATACATACGTGCCAGGAACTGTGCCACAAGGGAAGCTGCGGTACTTGTCCAGAGGCAATATTCGATGAAATATCCTGCAACTGCGGCAGATCAGTGCTTTACCCACCATTACCATGTGGCACTCGTCCCCCTCCCTGCCACTACGATTGCGCGAGACCAAAATCATGCGGACATCCTCAGACGTCGCACAACTGTCATACAGATGACGAAAGCTGCCCCAAATGCCCGTTTTTAACGGAAAAAAGCTGCTTGTGTGGGAAGAAGTCACTGAAGAACCAACCTTGTTGGCTAACAGATCCCCGTTGTGGCCTTGTCTGCGGCAAGGAGATCAAGTGCGGCTCCCACACATGCAAGAAACCCTGCCATAGACCGGGGGAGTGTGAGGATGCCCTCGAACCCTGTCGCCAGCCATGCGGTAAGATAAAAAAGCTTTGCTCCCACCCATGTACGGATGCATGTCACGCTCCATTTCCCTGCCAGGAGAAAACCCCATGCCAATCCCTAGTCACAACAACATGCCCTTGCGGTCGTTTGAAGCAAGAGAAGCGCTGCAACGCTTCACGAGACAACAAAAACCGCATCCAACAACATTATCAATCGCCCACGCCACTAAAATGCGACGACGAATGCGCCCGCCTCCAGCGCAACCGCTCCCTTGCCTCCGCCCTAAACATCTCTATAGACCCTCACACAACCACATCTAATGTCATAACCGCCACTGCTGATGGCCAATCCCCAACTTCAACGCCGGCCAACTTCCCCTACTCCTCCGAAACCCTAGACCTGTATCTCACCCTCTCCGCAACCTCAACTCTAACCACCCTGCAAAGCTACGAAACGACCCTCCACAGCCTCGCAACAAGCCAAACCCAACGCACCGCCCGCTTCCCTCCAGCCCGCTCCCAAGTGCGCGCCTTCATCCACTCCCTAGCCACGGACTGGGGCTTCAAGTCCGAATCCTGTGACCCGGAGCCACATCGACACGTCGCCGTGTTCAAGAGCACGCATTGGATGCCGCCGCGTGGTTTTGGGGCTGAGGTTGATGGGGCTGTGGTGGGGATTGGAATTGGAGGGGTTAGTGTTGGTGAGTGCGCGAAGATGCGTGAGAGGGAACGGGCGCGGGAGAGAGAGAGTAGGAGGAATACTGCTGCGGCGGAGAGGAACAGGATGGAGAGTCGGGCGGTGTACGCTGGTGGGGATGCGGATGGCTCTGCCCATGTGGCGTCTGCGGGAGGTGACGGGTGGGCGCAGGTTGCGTCGCGGAAACGACCCGTGGTGGATACGGGATTGCCAGAATCTGAGTTTGGATTTGGAGGCGTTGGCGGTGTCAGTGCTGGTGGGAGGGGGAGCGGGACGTTAGTTCTGAGGAGTGGAGTTGGGGTTGGAGGGAGGGGAAAGGCTGCTTACCCCAGCTCTGGTGTTGGTGGTGGTTGGAGGAAATTCCCTGCGGGTTTTGTGGAGGATGTTGTGGATGATTGGGAGGAGGAGATTGAGAGGGAGGAGAGGGAGATGGAAAAAGGTGGTCAAGTTGCAGATGGTGACGGTGCGAGTGAGGGAAAAGATAAGAATGAGAATGAGAATGAGACTGGAAATGCAAAGGGGATTCCAGACAAACATGTGATGTCAAATGAAGAGGGGAAGGCAATTCAGTCAGGAGAATGAGGCATATGTTTGTCAATCTCTAATCAACTTTTGAACAGTCTGTGTTCATCTTCTCACTCATGCTTTGAGCAGATTCTCTGAAATTAGTACAGATATCTTCTGTTAGTGTGTTACCCTGTTTTTTATTCATTATTGTACATGACGACCTACGATCTTATATGATGCTTATTGTGTCATGAAATACAGTGTCATGACGTTGAATTTTATTGCATTTCGCTTAAACGATTAGAACTTGATTCAGGCCTAGTGCATCAGTTATATATATAGATGAGTATATGATGATGATATGTGAGCATATAGTTAGAAAGTTTCTAGATGAAAAACTGGTGAAGCAGTCTTAACCTTGAAAATAGTAGATGAATACCATTCAACCTCATTTCCATATTCTCTTATTAGTCTGGTTGAGGAGAACTCTTCAAGATTCAAAAATGAAGAGGGCTAAATGTCACAGCATAAAAACAGTTAAAGATAAACAAAATCATAGCCAAAAACTAGCACAGAGATTTTATAAAAGGATTAAAAAGAAAAGTGAAAAAAAAAAAAAAAAATACGAAAAACAGATAAATTAGAGAGGAAAGGAAATGCCTGCTCACTGATTCCATATGTAAACCGAAAGCCGTATTGTCTTGTATATCCATGTCAAAGTCCAGTCGATCAGAACGAGAAGCAGAAAGGATGAAAAAGTGGAGAGAAGAGAAAGTAAAGGGAGGAAAAGGAAGAGAAGCAAAGAAAAGAGGCGGGATAAATAATAAGAAAGAGAGAGAAAAAAAAAGACACAATGAAATGCATAAATGGTGATAAAAGGCACAACTCAAAATCCGAAATCCCCAGACAACAAGACAATAAATAGCTCTCCATCTAAATGAAAACAACCACCTCCCCCCTATCATTCCTCTTCAGCCTCAAAGCCCTCCACAACTCCCTTTCCTCCTCAATCCTCTTCTCCCTCTCCCTCTCCCTCTCCCTCTCCCTCTCCCGATCCCTGCTATCCCTTCCCCTCCCCCTCCCCCTATCCTTCCCCGCATCTCTATCCCTATCACCGCCCTCAACCTCCCCCCCTCCAACCTCCCGATGGAACCTCTTAAGTGCCTTATGAATTGACCACCCCCTCTCCGACTCCGGCCCCTTATTGACAAGCGCCAAAAACGCCCCAGCCTTCTCCCTCCTCGCCATCTCCCCATTTCCATCACTAATATTAATGCTGTTGATATTACTATTATTATTATGACTATTATTATCTTCACCCTCCTCCTCCCCCTTGAAAACAACAAGCTGATTCTCCCCCCCAACAAGCCGAAGAATATTACCCTCCCTACCAACCTCCTGCAACCCATTCGGTGACCGCGACCGGTTCTCCGACCCGCTATCAATCCGATACTCAATAGCCTTCAGACGACGCGGGAAATTCTCATCATATCCATCTCCATTTTTATTGCTAGGAAGATTGCGACGCCTCGCCAAGCGATCCAGCTGCTCGACGTGATGGAGTCTCTTTTGCCGTCTAGCAGCAGCAGCAGCAGCAGGAGTAGCGCCATCTGACGATAAGCGTCGTCGGGTGCGCACCAACGCACGACTGACCGAGCCATTGCTGGAGCCATTGACGGTGACGCCGTTGATCCCCGCGCCGCCAAGAAAGGACATGATGCGACCCGCGCGACCCTTGATGGCGATCCCGGCCCCGGCGCCGTCATTGTGACTCCCACCACCGGCATTACCGGTATGATTGCTAGTACTACCATTGTTGCTAGTTGCCTTGTCAGCCCTGCGCGTGCGTTTGAGAGGCGATGCGGGATCTTGGGGGTAGCGTCGATGTCCCTTGTCGCTGTCGCCATCATCGGTTTTGTAGTCTGCGTCTGGGGTCGGTGAGTAATTTCTCATCATGCGGTTTAGGCCGCCAGTTAGTCCTGAGTGGTTCAGGGAAGGTGTCAGGGGGTTAGAAGTAGCATTTGATGTTGAAGGTGGGGCGTCAAGCATTGGAGTATCATCAGCGTATGTCGCAGAGTTGGCGATTTCGGGGTTGATATCTTCAATGTGGCCACGTTTGCGCTTCTTATCTCCCGTGCCTGCTACACCACTGGTGGTGGCTTGATCTGGGGACGAGGCACGTTCTTGACGGGGTGGGTCTCTTCTACGCTTGGGTGCAGGAGTCGTGAAGTTGTTATAAATAGATGATGTGGAATCCATTGCGGCGCCGTTTTGGTATATTGGAGACTCGAGGGTATCCGCGCCATAGGAGAAACCGTTTTCTTCATAGGCCAAGTCGTAAATCACTTCGTCGTCCTTTCCCTTAGAGAGCTTTGCAAGCTCTCTGGGCGTGTTGAAAAGCGGGGGTGCGTGCTTTAGCATAACCATGGGCTCCTTCGATCCTCCAAGGGAAACTGTCGATGCATTTGGGGTGTCAGACGGATCGAGGAAGTCAAAGACGTTGACGTGGGCACTGGACTTGGTTGTAGCGGAGGTATACTTTCCGGATTCCGGGCGGGGGATAGCCGGCGGAGGACTGGGGGCATGCGGAGGAACAGATTTATTATTCTTAGGTCTGATATCGTCAACATCTGTAACATCTTCTACCCAGGGGTCACGGGGGCCAACAGGTTTGGAGGTCGGGGTTTCAACAATGGTCACGGACTTGGTCTTCTTGAATTTGCTGGGCTTCTCCTTGTAGAGGGCACCCTGGTATTTCTGGGCTTCGGATATACAAGACTAGAGAACGATTCAAAGAACCAGAAAAGAGTTAGCGGGAAATAATATTGAACCAGTCCTTTTATCTGTCTGTAGATTTTCTAAGATTTCAGGGTGGAATGCCGCGAATGGAATGTCATGAGCTAATTGCTGCCCAATGGCACTCGCAGGCACTATCACGCAGCAGATGCAGGCTATAGACGCCGTCTGCCAAATCAGCGCGGTCATACGTGGAGACAGGGAGACATGAGAGGATCCTCTGCCTTATCCGTAAACGAATCATTTGTTTGTCGCATTCTCGCTGTCTCGCTGGCCGGCGCGCACAAAATATTATGCAACTAACGCTTAAGCGCGAACATACAGCACCAACAACAACAGTATCAAACAGCCTAATCAAGGTCTATACATGTCGAATTGGCGACAATGATGTGAATGTAGAGGCAGATATATGAGGCAAGATGGCATTGCGACGAGAAATGGTCCAATAGAAGAGCAAATATAGGCGCAAGAAGCTGATACAATAAAAAGAAGTTAAAAAAATAAATTATGGCGGCTTACTGTATGGGCTCTATATGAGGTTCCGGGGAATTCGACTGAGCAGTCTAGACAAGAGAAACGAGCGCCATGACATTGGTTACGGTGAGGATCTGTCTTCTTCTTGGTGATGACATCGCCGCAAGCCTGTGAAGCCGGGTTCAGTTAGCAGGGAGTCATTTTCTATTTTTTTTTTTTTTTTTTTTTTTTTTTTTTTTTTTTTTTTTTTTTTTTTTCTTGTTTTCTTCTCTCTCTCTTGCTTTTCACGATACTTTACGCCACCCCACAATAGAATAGGGGACAAGAGGGGAAATAATGGGCAAGAGTAAACCGCAAGTCAATCGAATTCTCTTTGAAATAGCCAAAGAAGACGCAAAAAAGAACAACTCACCTCGCATTGAAACGACACCATGATGACGCGGGAAGATCAGGGCGGGTATTAGGGTAGTAGGGGACGAAAACGGACACCAGATTTGCAGCGGCAGGACAGATACTGGACTGGGAACGGTTAGGCGGGAGAGCAGATGGGGCTGATCTTGGAGAACAGGTGTCGATGCCCGAGAGGCCCGAGGAGCTCAAGGGGGAGTGCGGGGAGTGAGGATGCGAAGTGGAAGAGGGTGCGGCGGGAGTGCGGTTGGTGAGGCGAGATGAGAGGGTAAATAGAGAGAAGTGAGGCGGAGGGAGGTAGGTGACTGGAGGAGGGAAAAGGGAGAGAGGTATATTTGGAAAGTGTAGTTGATAATATTTCTTCTAATTCTTTATTAACTAGGTAAAATCCTTTGAATAGTTAGTTGGTTGGTTAATAAATAAATAAATAAATGATACCGGTTTCTTCTCTTCTGTGTCTTCAAGTTCTGCCTCTTCTGCCTCTTCTTCTTCTTCTGTCTATTTTGTTCAGTTGTTTTCTTTTTCCTGGTCTTCAATCCACAACACACGGATTGATCCCACTCCCCCAATTACAGGTTATATACCACACCCACAACACCCCCCGACCCTTCAACTCCATATGAACAGTGCAGATACACGAGCACGAGCAAACGGCACCAGCACAGCCAATTGCCTTGCAGGATCTGGCTGCACTAGGCTGTTTCTCGACCCGCAAAATTGTGTAATTTTGGTAAGATGCGGTATGGGGCTACAAACTTCCCGCGGCTGAGGATTCTCACAACGCAGGACTCAGGACAAGGACATGACTACCTGCGCCATACTCCCAGCGACTGACCGCATATTCCGTGTTTACATGATTGAACTCCCCCCGGCTTAGAGGGGAATACGCGATATACACATGCAAGAAGCGGCTGTTCAACTAATAACAACGCACACCAGGCAAAAAAAGGGAAGAAAGAATGGGGGAACTAATCAAAGGAGATCCATCACGTCGCCAACGCAGATGACCCCTTCTTGCGTCGTCCAACTTCCAAGGATCTTCTTCCACCCTTGGTGCCGGGAGATTTTGCCCTGCTGCCATTTGTTGACGCGACAGATGCACAGAGTTCCGCATTATGACTACCGTGACCATCTAAAACAAGGCCCCCCCCCCCCCCCCCCATGTTCGCTTCGAGTTCTGCAACACGCGCCATGCATTGATGCTGGGGGGTCTGTCTGTCTCCCGCATCCCCCATCCCATCACTAGAATCCCAGTTCCATGGACTTTTATTATTCCGCGGCTTGTCAGTCGTATAGACGCAACCGTCATCTTCCAGGCCGGAAGGATGTGCAAATATATGCAGTTGCTCGTTTCACGGACTTCGCGCAGGAGCAACATTCAGCAAAAGAAAAACAAAACTAAAAGGTAAATTTTGTTTATCAAACCGGGAGGGGGATGAATGGGAGACGGGGAAGTTAAAAAAAAGGGCTTTGGGCGCAAAGTATCCAGAGGCAGCTGCTTATCCACCACATGAGCCCAGCCAGCCATGGGTGGCTGATAACGGCTTTTTGAGGCTGGAGCACGCCCCAGGAGGACTTCCTCTTGGTCATCGCATTCTTTTTCTTTTTTTTTTTTTTTTAAAATTTCTGGGGTGGATGAAGCATGTTCGTGGCTGTGGGTGGGCACAAATCCATTTCCCCTTCCCCCGCAACAATTGCAATCTGGACGGAGTAGTTCCTCACCGTTGTTTATCAAGGAAAAAGTAATACATAGTATCGACCGGTTGGCATCAAGGAGTCCCTTAACCTTCGTGGAATTTTTACTTATTATTTATACATCGCAACAGCACCCCAGAATTAAAATCTAATTAAGGAGAATGGGTATGAGATTTCGACTCTCCTACAACACCTATTCCAAAACTAAAACCAACTCCCCCTTTTGCGCACGAACGCTGATTTGCCCGTAGCGACTGCGTCTCAGATATGGGCCACGGAGACACTGCTCAACTCTCCAACTAACCTAGCGGGCCAAGGCAGAACAGGCAAAAATAGAACCTGCCACATGCGCATCGAATCAGATGTCCTCTTCTGATTCTACAGACGCGTCCTGCTCTCCAGCAGCCCTGTCCCCAAGCACTAAAATATGAGCCGTGTCCATGTTCGCAAATTTTTAGCTGTCTTAAACGGTCCGGCTACGCTAGTTCTCATCTGTAGTTATCTTTCCCCCCCCCCCTTTTTTTTTTTTTATTTTTATTTTTACTTTTTGTTTTTTCCGGGCGCCTAATAATGAAACTCACAAGCTGTCCTCTGGCTAAATTATCTTCCGTAATAATGTTAGTACATACATTTCAAGGGACTGAGCGCGACTTAAAACGACTAACTCTGTAGGTGGATGTTCTCTCCCATGTGGACGCTTGGCAGGCTGGTTTTATAGGGCTGTTGAAAGGTAACTCGGGGCGAGATGGTTGACTGAAATTTCAGCAGTGTGAGAGGCTTGGATGGGAGGCGACTCTGTTCAACGCTTGTGGCTGTAAAAGGGATAACTAACTCTCCAACTCGGAGGGCTGAAGACGGAAGCGGGAGTGTGCCTGGCTGGCTTTTTCTCCCCCCCTTCTGGCTGTCGCTTTGGCCTTGGATGGTTTCTATCTTTAACTAACCTTCTCCAGAACTGCGGGATAGTATCACATGGAAAGGGGGGATGACTACTTTGTGTTCCGGGTCTGGCCAAGTTTTGTTTTCTTGTATGGGCCCCTGCGGTAATTATTCTGATACACTGATGATAGTGACGGTGGTGAAGATGGAGGGGCCAAGGGTTGGTGGCCTAGCACTCCGCGTCTCTAGACATGATTTTAAGCACAGGGTACGGTTAGCAGATATGCACATCATCCATGAAGAAGTACTTCGTTCCTCGAGTTCTTTACACCAGTTAGCTAGTTGTTCTGACAAGCTTTCCTCGTTTGTCATTATCACCATTGCCATGCCATTACCCAGGTATCCTCTCACTAAACCTCTCCATGGTTCGTCAGAATATCATAGATAGGTCGCACACGGTTGCTTGAGATGTGGCTGAATCAGGGCTTGCACCACCCAACTGCAAACGCATCATTGCGTCAACTGCAGTGAATACTGGTTAAAATAGCAGCACCGGCTACATCCAAGAATATCTTTTGATCTCTGCTTGGGACTGTCCAACACTTTGGCGATTTAAAGGTGAAAAGCAAAAATCAAAAACAAAGGGGGGAGATCAACGCGGAGAGAGAGATAGCGCAACATGGCTCTCTCTCCTTCCCAGCGGATACACAGCGATAGATCGAACCTTCACACCTCCCCGGCCCCAAAACAAAGACAACCTTATTATTAAATTATTAACTATCCAATACTCACCGTGATGCATTGCGTATAACCGACTCTTTTTATCACAACCAGAACCTGTGCACAAACAAATACATAATGTCAAGTGAAGCCAGTTTCCCCAACCTTCACTGCTGCAGCTTTCAATCAACAACATCAACAACAACAACATAATACCAATAATAAATCAAAAAAAGACGAAGAAACAAAAACAATGGAACCCTTAGTGTCACTCCCTCCCAGCCCCCAACCCCTAGACTTAAACGAACGCCTCGTCTTCAACGGTTACCGCGTCGAGGACGAAAGGTCCAGAGCTAAATACATCTCAGGGCAGGGCATACATGCCGCGTCCAAAGAAGAAGTCCCACTCGCCCTAGCCTCCAACCACGAATACATGGTCCTCCAATACCAAATCCTAGGCCATCTGCACGGGCGCCGTCCACAGCCTCCAGACATACCGCCCTTCGAACCCTCGCCGTTCATATCAGTCTTTGCAGACTGGGCATCGGCAGACCACGAAGCGCGCCGCAGGGCTGAGCGGGGTATCCAAAATGTGGCTGTCTATCACATCGCGATCACGGGGAGTGATATGCGCGAGTACGGGCCGATTGTGTTTATTTTTGTTCCCGAGGCGTTGGAGTGGTTGAATTATCCGGTACCTGAGTGGATTCATCTGGATGATGTCGGGAATGTGTATCTCTTTGTTCATCACATTCCGTCGCGGTGTGTTAGGAGGCGGCTTCCATATTGGTAAGTTTAGGCCGTGCGTGGGTCTGTGTTCATTTCAGGGAGGATGGGAGAGGGAGAAAAGGGAAGAGAAAAATTAAAAGAGGGATGTTGTTGTTGATGATGTTGTTGTTGGAGGTGTGGATTTTCGCGGAAAGGGAGTTCTTGAAGAAAATTGGGTGATTTAAGTTTTGTGCTGATCATGGTCCGCTGCGTAAGGTCCAATTGCATCGAGCCCGGCGGTGATGGAGACGAAGATTCGTATGACAGTCAGGATACAGGAGAGGACTGGCATGACGCGGAAGATAATAATACACATCGATAATGTACGCTAATCCCCCTGACCAGCCGAAATGGCCAAATGATTCGATGTGAACTGACCCGAACAGCAAAATTCCTCAGCCCTTATGCTCTTTTTTTCCATCTCAAAAGGCATTTATATCGCGAGTTGAACAACGAGCTGCCTGAAACATGGAATGTACCCTCCAAAACACCCAAGAGAAAGGGGTTGTTGGAAGACATGGTGGTCTGGGAATCTTCTCGTTAGAACCTTGGGTTTATGGTTTATCTGCATGTGGTACGAGGCCTTTCTGGGAATTTATTAGATAGGCTGCTTGTCGGTTGTCTCGTTCAACGACCACAAATCGTCAAACAATGGAATGGCGATAAGAGTCACATTGAAGAATCCATATAAACTCACCGACAATTGCCCCCCGCCCTCATAACCAGTTAAGCATTTCATCCCAGTTGATTCTGCTGGATCTATCCTTATTCTCTTCAATGCGCAACATACGCAGATAAGGCGAGGCATTAACAACAGGACAATACCCATTTTCTCGTCCCATGCACGCCCTGCATGACGTTGGGAACAAGATTAGGCTGCGTGGGTAACATCACACATGCATTCTGTATCGTTGGCAGGGAATTTGCGCAGGAATCGCGTCGTTCGATGCACATTTCACACAATTCAGATCCGGTTTGTTTTGCAACGCAGAGTGGGAACTGGGCGGGGAGGGGTTCGGCCTATGGCAACGGCGGTTCAGTGTACACATGTCGGTTGCTATTGGCTCTGTTAGTGAGCCAGAAACATTTCCTCCGTGTGCCTTGCGTACAGTATGCTTATGCACAATACTTGTGTACGGATAGCTATATGAATATAAATGGGCGATGCGAAGTCGTAATTTAGGAAATAGAAGTATAATATGTGAATGGACAGAAGGGGAAATTATAAAATGATAAAAGGCCACCGAATTAATGCTCAGGGATACCCGCTGCGTTTGTCATACCTTAATAGCCTCCTCATGCACATCCACAAACCCAGCGTCAATAAGCAGGCCCTTTAACTAATCTGCCATATTTCATCTTTTTTACGAACTTCTTCGCGGCTTCACTGCACAGGACGTTAAACTGAGAACATACCGTCTCTTTGCTCATCGTATCATCTTCAGACCTCATCCATGCCCCCGGCTCCTGGATTTCAAGCAAACCGCCTGGTTTCGTGTGCTTTAAACATTGCGAGAGCAAGTTCTTCCAGTTCCTGACGCTGCCTCCGATCTGACGTGCATGAATAACATCAAAAGTTTCATCTGGACCATTCTTCCCATACTTCCAGTCCATTCAATGTCGTCAAGGTAAAAACTTAACATTGGGCGGCACCCGACCGGGCTGAATGGAGCTGAGATCTACCCCGACAATGTGGGCGGAAGGATACTCATCTAAAAAATCTAGAGCCCATAGACTGTGCGCTCCCGAGATCCAATGCCCGTTGTGGGTTGGGTCAATGGGTGTGTGGAGGAGTTTCCCATCGAGTATAAAAGGGAATACGTAGTGGAGCGAATCGAGGCGATCTTGCTCCGTTTCGTCATTGGGGAGGAGATACGCCCCTCTTCTGTAGCTGGTGCATCTGCGGCCGTAGGCATAGTCGTAATTTAGAATCGGCGTAGAAAGTGAAGTTCTTTATGCGAAGTTGTTTGACTCGTTACCCAAGGTCGAATTTGCTTTATTGTCATCAAAATTCATATCCGAGAGTTGAGTTTCGGCGTTGGGTAAGGTATTGAGGATAGGTCATCGGCTCTTTTTTGTACCTGTGTTAATCATGAGTCGGTAACGTTGTTGTGTGAACCGTTTGCCAGGGTGTTGAAAAGTCTTCTAATATGCCGAACACATCTTTAGAGACACCGGGGCGGAGAAGCAAGGGGGAGCCAGGGAATTTATCTCCGGCAAGGGGGGTCCCATCCCGGCCCAACTAGCGGACACACTAACCGTAGTTTCAATGCGACCAACAATTTAGTTGATTATTGTTTTCCCAAGGTCATTATCCAGGCGTGCAATGGAAACCCTATTGTGCACTAGGACCCGAAGGAAGCAAATTGGTGCATGGGTCGCGTATGGGTCGTATGGGTCGCACGGGTTCGGTCCGCTGTGGAGACACTAGCATTGGGCACTTGGAGATACTTAAACTAGTACAGAACTCCAGATGCATTTCAATCCTTGCCGGGGTCCATTGTCCAGCCGAGCCTTGGGGTAACTAGTTCGAGAATCCATCATCCTCTAACTCGTCAGTATTGTTCCAACTTAGCGAACGTAGAACATGTGCCTGCAACATAAAGCTGCCGTATCTGCGAGTCCCTCTCGCGATGCCTCTCCAGGTTCCAACTCATGGACAAGTAATGATGGCGGAGGGAGCATTCCAGATAACCGTCCCCAAGGCCCCTGAAACGTTTGCTGCTGCGTTTGGAGCCTGGCTGATATATCTTGCCTATCTTGCTATCTACCGGCTGTATATCAGTCCGCTTGCTGGTTTTCCAGGTCCAAAACTCGCAGCACTCACCAGATGGTATGAGGCATACTACGAGATCGTCCTTCTGGGTCAATTTTCTCGCAAAATCGATGAGTTGCACGATAAATATGGTATATGCCCTTTGTGATAATCCCTCTCCTGAAGGTCAAAAGCCGATAATTTTCATATAGGTCCAATCATCCGAGTAGCACCAGACGAGATCCATATCAGGGACAGCAGCTTTTTCGAGAAGGCTTATGGGCAGAATACAAGGTTGGACAAGCCTGGGTGGGAAAATAAATTTGGGATGAAAGATGTGACTTTCACCACCCCTGAGCATACTCTTCATCGCGAGAGAAGGGGGGCTCTTAGCCGAATGTTGGTGTTTATTAATTGCCTTTCATGTCTTCTGGAATGATTCCCTGACGCATTCCTACACATAGGTTTTCAAGGCGAATGGCCTTAAACTTTGAACCTGTAATACGTCAGTGTGTGGAGCGGCTCTGTGAAAGAATCTCGGAGTTCGTGGAGAGCTCCCAACCCTTGGTGATCTCTGACGTCTATCCCTGTCTTAGCGGTGATGTTGTTATGCAATATGCGCTCGGGTTCTGCTATAACCAGCTTGATTCCCCCAAGTTTGACTCTTTCCATGGAGCATTTCAGTCCATGGGAGCGTCTGGCCACGTCACATCTCAGTTTCCCTGGTTCCTTCCAGTAAGTTCAGATCTCATAATATTCGGTTCTCAAGTGCTAATTTAAAGGCAGTTAATAAATGCGTTGCCAGATCGATGGGTAGAGCGGATGCAACCTGCTCTGGCAAACTTATTGCAGTTGAAGAAGGTGAACTTCCCGGTAGCTATCGACTCTATCATAAAATGCTGATAATTACATTCGCAGGATCTATTGGATTTGACTGGGCGTATCGTTCGGGGAGAAGAACCTTTGGAGAAAAACTTATCACGCCCCACTATCTTCCAAGAAATCCTGCAGAGTGACCTTCCGCCACAGGAAAAGTCGCATTATCGTCTTGCTGGTGAAGCACAAAGCGTAATGGGTGGTGGCATCGAGTCTCCCGCACACGCCCTTACAGTGGCTACATTTCATATCGCCAACACTCCCCACATTTCCCAGAGGCTTCGCTCCGAACTCGTGCAGGCATTCCCGGATATCAACGTTCCTCCAACACTGTTAGAGTTCGAGAAATTACCCTACCTTAAGGCGTGCATCCAGGAGTCTCTTCGGCTCTCATACGGCCTCTCGGCTCGCAATCCCAGGACTCAGGACCAGCCCCTGCAATATGGGAAGTGGACGATTCCAGCACGAACAACGGTTGCAATGACAATCGTCGATGTCCACCACGATGGAAAAATTTTTCCAGACTCGCATTCTTTTATTCCCGAAAGATGGCTAGATGATCCTCTGGCGCCAGATGGGACACCACTTGAGCGATATCTTGTTGCATTTGGGCGAGGATCAAGGTCGTGTTTAGGAATAAAGTAAGTTGTTATCTTGGATCCCCAGTTTTTTCCAGCATACCTGGTGCTGTTGTTGAAAATTAAGAACGTAGTCTAACAAGACATGGGCAATTTACACATTTGTAGTCTTGCCTGGGCAGAATTGTACTGTACCATGGGAATTGTTTTCCGTCAGTTTGACTTTAAACTTTATGAGACAGATGTCAGCGACGTGGAGTTGCAACATGACTTCTTTGTTCCCCGTGCCAAACTTGACACCAAGGGTGTCCGAGTTTTTGTATCGAAGACAAAAGTTAGCTGAAAGACAGCTGGATATGAAGAGATATTGTTATGAAGGCGTGCTGTGAGATTCTGTCCAGTTGAATGGTTACTCTACCTCCAGTTTTGTCTTTCCTTTCTCATTAACTTCAGTCCATTTCCTTTTCGATCTCATCGAAATTATGTCATTTGGTGTTTTCCCCGTGAAAACAGGGCTATAAGTTGGTAGTAAATAGGAGAACCGGTCCACATTCGCTATAGTACAATTTAATGCCTTTGCGCTCTGTGACAAAGAACCAAAGCTGAGCCGAAAACAGTGGTGCCCAACGGAATAAGCGGTGAGCGACTTGCCTGACGCTGTCTCCTACTTGACACGCGTGATGAGAAGTTTCTAGAGTTTAAGGGGTGATGAAGGGTCCGAGAGCTCTCCATGGATGCTTTTGGTATCATGATTCGCGCAGGGTCGGAGAAGCTTGCAGCCGCCGTTCGTATTGTGGCTGGATGATCTTATCAACCTTGATCCTGACCATCCAGAAGAAGGTAAAAGACACTGCCTAATCCCCAGTCTATGGTGATTGCGGAGTATCTAGCCCATGGGTGATTTGTCCCCAAGTCCATGTCGCAGGTTGACGGTGCAGCACGCAGGCTTGAGTATTCCTATTATTAGTTGGTCGTCAGGAGAGCAGCTGGTTCACTCCTTATGGTGATTGGAAGATACGGTGAGAATATGATTTCATGTTCTCACCGTCCGGTTCATTCTGCCATCTATGTGATAATGGCTTGCCCGTACATGGACAGAGCTAGAGAAATGCATCTTCTGCGCATGTAAGCTATAATTATTTTCTCTGCTCATTGTCATTCTTCTTTCCATGCTCCTGAATGGCCATGCTAATACTCCGAAGTTCGGTCAGCCATCGAACACTAGTTACCTAGGTACAATGTTTGGCCGGCCGGGTTTAGCTAAGTTCCCACCGCAGTGCTCTACAGAACCCTCAAGCTCCCTCTTATCTCAATCGGATTCTCATTTAAAAATATATATATGTCCTGCACATATATTAAGGTTTAGGTGAAATACCGTGGTTATCTTTCATCTTCTCTCTTGAACCAATTGCATCGTAAAAATTTGATTACATTTCCCTCCAAAGCTATCCATTTGGAATGACTGAAGCATGAAGTTTCACCGCAACATTGCTCTCTCGACTAACCACTACTATCACGTAACCAGAAAGAAGTCTCACAGGCCGTGGTTTCAAATATTTTCCCAAGCTGGTTTCTCGGGATCTATACGCAATGGGATTTGGTTCTAAGAGAGCATATATGAAACCAATAAATCGCAGCCAAGGGATGCGCAGCTGATGTCATTGTAACACATTCAACGCGTGCAGAGCCTTTGCCAGCTCAGTGTCGAGTTCATCTCTGGTACAGTTTGCAGATCCTACTCCCATTTTAACCCTCAAAAAACTCTGGCCGTGTAATGACAAGAGAGCAAAGACGGTCTGGGAGACACAAAATCTGGTTTTTCAGAGCTTCGGCACTTGTGAACACCTCTCCAGTGAGACATCAACTCTTTCCCATCCATTCAATACCAGCTTGCAATGGTCATTATTTCATCTTGTTTAATCCAGTCGGCGAATGACCTCAGCCACATTTTGATAGATTAATAACTAATAACTAGTGAGGACTGGCACTAATCAGTAACTAGAAGACTTGTGCCGCACAAAAACAATTTCACCCATTCGAGTTATCATAGAGAGTACTGTATGGCAAGTTCTGCTGATGAAATACGGGAGCCTTTGTAATGCAAATATACATAAATATACGGATATATATCGCATTCATTCACTTTCTTACTCTTTGTCATATCACCTCTCCTTACTGAATTTGAAGCTGAGAGGTGTTTGGTATTTGACTTCACAGAACAAGGTGGCAAACAGAAATGGACGGCATACAAAATCAGTTCTCTCAGCAGTCAAATGCTGAATCCTTTTAAGGATAACAACTGCCAATCAAGCTTCATCGGTTCGGCCAGATATCACCCATCCAACTTTTTCACTCAGGCGATTAGCAGCCACCTGGGCAATTCAAAAAGCCAAGGAAGAAGTAGTCATATACGGGAGAAGGAGCTTCTGTTAAACAGATTTGATACACTTGTCTCGAATAAAACTATTAAACCATTGTGTTGAATTGGTGATGCCTCAAGGAGTAGATGTCACTGCCGGGCCATCTAAATAGTAATCCCTGTTTCTCCTGTCCAATTAATCATAAAGGTAGCGCAAATATATCTGCATGTTTGATAAGTCTGCCACATGGACCTTAAGACAGATGCGTAGATGGTGCCTTCGTAGAACAGCCATGACGAAATAGTTTGTCAGTCAAGGAAGCCCATTTCACTCTTGGTGTTTGCAAGCGTTTACAAGCAAATGTTTTGGCGCGCCCAGTGTATTAGTGCTCCAATAGAAAAACTCCCCGAATCCAGCAGCTTCATCAGAACCACTTGTTTGTGGGTCATACTAATTCTTCCTGTGTCTCTTTCTTAAAGAAAGTTCGGCTTTTATTCTCGTTTCACCCTTTTTCTCTGTCTGGATGTAGGAGCAGACCCTGGTCTTGTTCATTAGAAAAACTAAGTCAGGTGAGAATTACTCAGTGCAAAGATGATTTTTCGCCGATGTTCTCTCCCACCAGTCAACTAAAACCAACATCTTTATTTTTGGGCCTTGCATGCTCATCACTAGATGTCTAATGTCATTGGTTGCCTCATTCCTGGTCTGCATAATATGATTTTGGTCTGTGGCTCATGTGGTCTCTTAAACAGTGTGCTAATACGGAGGCAATGCGGGTAAGATAAGCGAATCGAACGGTGGCATTCATTAGAACGGTTATGTGTATTCCGCTTGGTCCAGATTAGGTTTGGAGCATAATTGACTCGGGGATTCCCATGGAACATGCCGTCCGGCTGTTCATGAACGGCGGACCCAAAGAGCGAGCCATGGTACCTCAGAACCCTTTGAAAGCTAAACAATATAAAGCTCTTAAAAGAAAATGGAAATCTGGCACCGTAGGCTGCGAGGGTCGTGGATGGATCATTTATACACATATAGACTGCCGTGCCCTCTGAAAGCCCAGAAATATCTTTCCGAGATTTTTGCGGTGTGAAAGAAGCTGAAGTTGAGAGAATGTTTACGTCGCATTATTGATGCGGAGACGAATCCTGGAGACGGCGGGGAAGATTTGAGTCCACGTGATATAGCTCCGGTGCTTCTCGCATATCTGAGTCAGCATCACCCCCCAGATCCATCTCCACAAGAATTCAGAGCCTGGAGAGCAACCACACAGTTGATGGCCAGACAGCCCAAGATATCGCCCTATTTTCCCCAGAAACCCCGCAGCGGCGCCTCCTGTCTCCCATTCCCTCCAATATCAGCCACATCCTTCGGCTTGATCCAAGAGAAACTGGCCTATGACCCATTCCGCCTGCTGATCGCGACCATTTTCCTCAACCGGACTCGCGGTGAAGTTGCCATTCCTGTGCTATACAGTGTTTTTGAGAGGTATCCTACTGTATCTGCCCTTGCAGAGGCACAGGAGGAAGATGTGGTTACAATGATACGCTGTCTGGGTTTGCAGAACGCCCGTGCCCGAAAATGTATTAATCTCGCGAAGCTCTGGATCGAAAATCCCCCGGTCAAAGGGAAAAGGTACAGAAAATTACATTATCCCAACAAAGGGGATGGACTAGATATAAAACCCGGGGAATGTGTGGACGATGGTGATTCTCGAGTTGCCTGGGAAATTGCCCATATCCCAGGTTTGGGCTCCTATGCCCTTGATAGCTGGCGAATTTTTTGTCGGGATGAGCTGAGAGGCCTTGCGAGTGATTGGAAGGGCACAGAGGCATCTGGTGAATTCGTGCCCGAATGGAAATCAGTTGTCCCCAAGGACAAAGAGCTGCGGGCGTATGTAGCTTGGATGTGGCTAAAGGAGGGATGGGAATGGGAGAAGGAAACAGGCAACAGAAGGAGGGCAAGCAGGAAGCTCCGGCTTGCGGCGCTGAAGGGGGGGATTGCTGTTGAAACGAATGGGAGATGGCTTCTTGAAACTCTGACGGTGGAAACATCAGCATATTTTGAAAAGACAGTTCAGGGTAAATGACCTCTACGATATATTTTTGATATATGTATAAACATGAATACTTTGGGATCTGACTGATAGCTGGAGAGTATCTAGTGCATATATATATTTAACTATACACATCTTCTCACAACGTGCTCATGAACCAGCAGAAGAGAGAACAGTTTTAACATCTCATCTTTTTTTTTTCCAGTGAAAGTTTCTCCCAACTCTTTATAAGCAAATTTTACTCGAGTTGTTATGGTGATGGCCGAATCCGGTAATTTGCAACCACAGCATCTGAGGGACTCATCAACAGCACAAATCATAAGCTGTAACTGTTAACTACGCAGCATATGCTTCCAGGATCAACGAGATCAACATTTCAAAGCCCCAACACGCTTTCTAAGACTTACTCTCGGCTGGCACCCCTAACTATGCGCCACAGAAAACAAAGCCGATTAACCACGCTTTAGGCCAGTGGTAAGAGTTGTGTTCCAAGTGTTCCGCGCAACACAACATTTTATTTGTGGCTTCTGTAGCCTGCGTGTATCGACCATTCAGCTGTTTAGGATTCACGCTTCTCGCAGCCTAACTGGCTCAGTCAAAAGTGATAGAAGGAGTTTGGTGACGCTGGGCAGCATTTTGTGGGGAATCGACCAACCACGTACTCCGTAGCGATTGTCCACAGAATCCCTGACCCTCACGTTAAACCAAACCAGGTTTAAATCGAAGCCACAAGCACCAAGCATTTTCAGGTCGAATGCCGACGCCATACGCTCCTAGTGGCTGACATCCGTCTCTTAGGCAAGAGAACTTCCAGAAGTGGACTACTCGCCACACCGAAGTCCGTAACTTACGTCGGAAACCATGCCTGTTGGCACCCCGGCGTGCGTCATGCCCTTGAAGGAACGGGAGCGGGATCGCCCACACAGAAGCGAGAGAGAGAGAGACAGAGAACGACGACCTCGATATCGCTCACCTACTTCGTTATTTGAAGGAGAAGCTGGTGAAAACGAAGGGTCTAGACATTCTGACATTCGATATGAGAAACAGTCGCCACGGTTATTCCACAGAACAAGGCCAAGCGACCCCACATCTAGAGATAGGGAACGAAGAAGAGCTGTCACTGGTGGTGACTCGAGGGTCAGCGCACCGAATCCATCCATGCCCTCCGCCGAGTCGAACTCCCGCCCATCCTCTTCTTCCTTCCTGGAGTCAAGGTCCAGTTTACCGTATCCATCTTTCTCCAAAGCACATAGCAAGGAAGTAGTGGGAAGTCGGGAAAATTTGGGCCAACAAAAAGTGGATATCTTGACACCAGAACCCACAGATATAACCATAGGAGATGAAGAAAATGGCAAGGTAAAGGCTGATGGCAGTAGTCCTACGGGACAAGAGGCCGCATCGAAACGGCATAGCACCAACCGTTCCCCACCAAGTCCTCCGTTAACAAACCTTGATCAACATTCTACAAGGAGGAATAGTACAACAAGCGAGAGTAAGAAACCGGAAGAGAAACGGAATACCATGAAAGGCCAGGATGAAAAGAAGAAGCATAAACCCAAAACTACCGTGAAGGAATCTGCGTCTAGTATGCGCCGCAAGTCAGATGATGGTTCGAAGACGAGCAGCAGAGGACCAGGCCCAAGCACACCAGGCATGAAATTGTTTGAATCCCTCCATTATCCACATAAGTCCCAAACCAATACCTCTCCGACCAAATCAAAGCCATCAGGAAGGAGTGACTCAGTCAAGCAATCATCCCGTCGAAAAACAAAGTCTTCATCGCCAGATCATTCATCAGAAACTCAAGTTGAAATCCAAGTTTCATCTTCCGCAGTCGACTCGGATGCAACATCCATCGCACCCAACCAGCCAAAGGTTTATCAGCGCCCTTCAATTAAGACAAGAACTCCACCTGAGCCTCGCAGAACACCTCCTCCGAGAGGATATTCCCCGTGGAAACAAAGTCCGCCTTCAGAGGCTCAATCTCGGGGGACTGGATTGCCTCCACCTCCGCCCCCACCTCCCTATGTGCCAATTACGATTCCCAAAGTAGACTATTTGCTCCATAATGGCGGGCTTAAATACCATGTTCCCAAGAGTTTCTTTGGAGCAGGCGAATCTGCAAACATGCCTCAGAATATATTCCAGCCATCGATAGCTGCGACAAAACTTTTTGAGCCGTTCAATAAGTTACTAGACGATTATCGCCAAGTGATATCAAAACACGGATCCCTAGCCGTGGCCACCGGGTATCGATCAGTTGCGAGGAGGCTTTTAGACAGGTTAGAAGCTGTCTTCGCGCGGGACATTTCATCAGAATCATGCCAGTGTGCAATGTGTTATACCAGCGAAGCTTCAGAAGAGGGAGTGAGCTGGGGAGAGGTTTTGGAACTTGTTTCTGGTCGACAGGATCTGCCATCGTGGCCTCCATTTAACATTGCTTCCAAACCAGGTACAGCAGACCTCCCAGGTTCTGATGGTCTGGAACCCATGCAGAAAATGGACGTGGACATACCCGAAGAGTTTAGAGAACATTACGTTCGACAATCTCGAAAAACGAAGCAGGCTGTGAATAAATGGCTTACTTGCAGCAACGACCAAACCGATAGTCCTCCTGATGAAATTGATGACGAGACCCTGATGTTCGCCATGTTAACCTACCTTGACGGAGAACAGAGAGAAACCTTTAGTGCGTTATTAGAGATTCCAAATGGTCCTCCAGAACCAAAACGAGAAACCCCCAAACCAAGAGATCGACCACAGGCTATAATTCAGTCCGGTGCTGCCATCCAACGGTTATACAGACTAGCAAAACCCCCACGAGACCCAGAAACAGCCATCTACTTATTAAACAACCCTGAAGTGCACCACGTCCTCGCTACACTAGCAGCAATTAGCAACGACGAATGGGATATTCTCACTTCTGGCCGCTTCGACGGATTCCTTCGCAGCGGTGCCGACGACGACCTCCCCCAAACATACTCTGCCCCTCCCGTAAGGGCTTCGCGACCCGGCTCCGCAAGGCCCATATCCCAAATGTCCCACACCAGACTTCGAAACGTAAGCCAGCCAATTGGCGGTTCATCTATCCCTTCCCGCACCTCTACGCCGACCCACGCGACTGTTGGCGCCCCCATTTTTGTCGACGAGGACACAGAAATTGCTGCCCTCGCTGAAATTGAACGGGATATATATCTCGGCATGGAAGCGCTTGAAGATGCCTTTGAGATCCTACATGTCAAGGCGGAAGCGGTCCGCAGTGCTTTGCGCGAACGTGGCGCGGGTCTGCAGGTTGCCAACCTTGCACGTCGCGGGGGTTCGGGAGCCGTTGAGGTGCTCTCTGGTACGCCTGCGGTTGGAATGTCGGCTTACGGGCTAAACAATAATGGGTGGGAGAGCTCGACGGATGATGGGATCGATGATAGCATTTCTGAGATTTTGCCGTCGGATTCGGCGAGCAATATCAGTTCGAGTCGGAGGCGGAGGCCTAAGAGGCGGAATGAGAGGAGGACACCTGTTGTTGTTGAAGAGGCGGAGGAGGAAGATGACGGTAACGTGATTACAAGTGATCACCGTACGGGGAAGAGGCATTAAGGTTGTTTTATTGGGGAATCTGTGGAGGTGGATGGGCATGAGTGTGCGTCAGCGTCCCGGATTATTGCATACATGCATGGGTAGCTAGATATGATGGGTCAAGCACGAGCTTTTTTCGTGTTTCTTCTTCTTCTTTTCTTTTGCTTTTCTCTCCATCTCCTCTTTCTGCTGTTGCGGTTGAGTATCTTGCTCTTTGAATTTTTCTCGCATGTCTTTGGTGCCATCTTCCTCGTTTTTTTTATTTTTCATTTTTTATATTTTTTAGAATGGAGAAAGCAAAATGCCCCTTTTTGATGGTTTGATGACTGAATGATCTAAGATGAAATGAAAAGCATAATCATGGACTTTTTCTTTTTTCTTTTTTTCTTTCTTTTTCTTTTTCTTTTTTTTTTTTTTTTTTTTTTTTTTTTTTTTTTTTTTTTTTTTTTTTTTTTTTTTTTTCTTTCTGGCGTGGCATAGTTTCATACTTTGGGATTCTCAGAACCTCCTCTTACTTATCCTTTTTCGAAGTTATTGACATTTCCTTCTCTTGTTTTACCCTGTCATTCCATTCCATTCCCATCTCACTCGTCTATTATTATTAATTCCACTGCCCTGCCCTCAGATATGTTTCCCAAACTTGTTTCTCGCAATGATTTACAACGGGTAATGGCAATCCGCAATTCCAATTTATTATACCCCCCTTTGTCTACCTAGGTTCTTCCGTGCTCAATTACGAGCAGATATTCGACTCTTCTATTTCGGCCTTTCTTTGTTAGATGCAATGGGGCATGTGTCGTGTGTATGTACGATTTACGGGTATGGCTTGAATATTTGTCCGAATTAAATAAATTGCAAAAGCAGTTCGAATTACTCTCTTACAGAATATAACAGCGGCAAAAAAAGAGGGTAGCGATGAACCATTGTTCCTGAGAAAAGGTACGAAAGTTAAACAGAATTTAACTTCAATATTACCACAAATTAATCCTCCAAAATCCCGTGTACCTGATTATATAGTACTATTATTGATGTTAGATCAACCATCCGGTTTCGGTTCCGGGTCCATATCCACAACCCGTGTCTGGCGTAAGTTGAAATGGGGACATTTTCGCATATTTCGATATTCCATGTTTTTTTTTTTTTTTTTTTTTTTTTTTTGAAGAGCAGTCTATTTAACTACAGAAGCAGATTCTTAGTGGTCAAGACGTAAGTCTGCACCATTAAGGCTTCTAGTCCATGCATGGTGTGTATTATTAGCTCCTAACTTTCTTTCCCGTAGTTAATGAGTGGTCTCATAGTGTAGATGGTTGGATCAGCTCAAGGAACGTCCACGGGTGGAAAGGTGTACCTAAATAGGAGACCGGAAGAGGGCCAGTTGAGACTGGGCTGACTGTAGGTCCCTATCTGCAGGCATGAGTTGGCAGCCGCCATAATTTCTGTATTTTATATATATATATATATATATATATACGATCATTGGCTGTAGCTGGGGTCCGGCTGCTGGGTGGTGTTGTTAAACCACGAAAGGGAAATCGTTGTGAGCTAGCAGCGGATAGCTATGTTTATTTTTACAAATCTTCGAAGCTTGAATTTGGGGAATTCTGCTGCAATTCATAACTTAGAAATATTAATCATGGTGTTCCACTGGAGAAATGTTCTTAATGCAGGTTTTTTTTCCCTTTCTCTTTTCTGTCACATATATCCGCTCCCATTTTCAAGATGGCCAGGCTGCCAGCTTCCCTCGGTATGTTTTAGAATGAAAAGCTATATATATATATCTGATTCGAGTGTCGTTCCTTGGGGTATGACAGCGATGTTATCGAATGTCTGATTGAACATCACCTGATAGATATTCCTTTTTCTCGTCTGGTCCTAAAATATCCTCTTTTTTGATCCCTCCGTCTTTTCTTTCCAGAAAACACTTTGCGGACATGAGATTGTTTGAAACTTATACTTTGTAAATGCCTCAGGGATAGGTAAATATTTATGTAACGCATAGCTCTTCTGAGCAGCAGTGCTTGAGACCATCGATTTGGTTCTCCCCGTACGTGCTCTATTTGGCATAGATTTTCAGTCAAAACACATCTCCTCCCGGTCCTCATCCAGTCTAATAAGATAATGGGAACGTTGATGAGCTGCAATTAACTACGTCGTGTGCAATTGCGGGATAATACGGAGTAGACGGTATATAGAGGAATTGTAACATAACTATAATAGTGTCACAACGTGTCAGCGGAGGAGAAAGGCTTCAGGAAGAAGAAAAAACGAACAAAAGAAACACGACCAACCTAATATTCAGAATACATTGGTGCACGGAGATCTGATACCCGTCTGAGTATTCTCCTGGGTCTTCCCATCCCTATCAGCTATGTATGTGGTTGATTGTCCCGGTCTATCCAAGCTTGAAGGAGGGTGCGGCTGATGTCTCCCAAGCACAGAAATCATACAAATGAATAATTGACGAGAAGAACCGAATCCGTTCTCTCTTGCTCCGACGATCTCAGCCCAGGATAATCGATTGTTCATTCGGGACTGCTTCCCATGACCAGCCAGGCCTTTTCAGAATTGCTGCGGAGAGTCCGTGATTGGCGAGCGTGTGTCTCTCCTTGTCGAGCAGTGGCGAATCACCAATCACGCCATGAAGTTGGGATGAAGAGGTCGTTATGAAGAGGGTAAGACGCTGCTAGTGGATGATATCCTGCTCCGTTCCCCGCTCCAGTAGTTACCGTCAACGGCAAGTGTGGGTGCATCTCTCTGGAGAGAAGGGCGTTCGTTGGCTGCATACAGGATTAAGACATGGCGCCAAAGTGACTAGCTCAAGGCAGATGTAGACTATTTTGCTCCAAAATAACGTAATTTTTTTTTTTCTTCTCCTTTTTCCTTTTTCCTTTTCTTTCTTATTGAGTCGGATGTCCAAGATAACTATCCGCCCGCCTGGCGCCAACCAGACAGACGCCGCAGAGTGTTCTCTTGGGGCTTCTGCAGCGGGGCTGCATACCGCCTGTTGCAGCCTGCAATCATAGAGGAGCCAAATAGTTAGCTCAGTTGCTTGTCGGCTGCAAAATGGATTGCTGAACATTTCCCGCTGCTTTAAGTATTGTTGCGCTCTGCTTGTTCGCTGTCTGCTGCTGGTTTCCTCGTTCGTTTAAATATTTTGTCACCACCTCTCTCGTTCGGGGCTCATTGATCTCCTTTTTGCTTCCTGTTCTCACGTCCGTTTTCGACGGTTTCAAAGGCAATCCCATCGTCTTCACCACAACCCAGCACCCAAAAATCGCCCCGTGCCTTAGAGTATTTTGTTACATTAATCTGAGCAGACTCAGAAAAAAAACAATATCTTCATGTACATTGCAGCATCTGCTGCTCCTACAAGACACACCTTTGAATCCTCCTCGCACACCCATGTTATTGTGACCTCCACTGACTTGGCCTCCGTCTGAATCTCGACATACCCTGTCGCCCCAAATCCTATGCAGAGCCCATATATGTAGCTCACTGCAGCTGGACTATGCCTTTAAGACGTTGCGACGTGCACGGCTGCTCCCAGTCCGCTGCCCGCCGAAATGGGGGCTGTCCGATATGTTCCAGGAATCATTGTGGCGCCCATATCAAGTCAGATTCTCATCAATGTCTTTCCAAGGCAAGGCTGGTCTATTCTTTGAGTTGGGTTTCTTTGAACTCTTTTGAACCTTTTTTTTTTAATTTTTTTTTTTTTTAATTTATTTATTTTTCTTATTTTGCTTTTTTTTAATTTAATTTAATTTAATTATTTATTTTTATTTTATTTTATTTTATTTTATTTTATTTTTGTTTTGTTTCGTTTTTCCAGATGATCGAGAAGCCTTCTTCCACTAACTCTGTTCTTGCTGTGAGAAGGATGCCCATCCGGATGGCTACCGTGAAGAATGTGTGGCCTCCCAGCGTGTCCACATCTCAAAGACTCTGGATCAACTTGATATCGATGCCTTGACCTCATTGGCAAGCTCCCTCCGCGGCGGTGTCCCCTGCTCAATACCCGCCCTCGCGGCCGACAAGGAGACCGTATTGAGACTCCTGGTCCAGCACATAGTCGACATGGATTTCCATTTTGACATTAATTTTCGGGATGGTGTAGTGTGGGATGCGCGTATACGGCTGCCGAATGATGCGCTTCCACCCCTTCCCGTGCAAAAACACATCTTCTTGAGCGAAATGTTCACGCTGAAATTCCTCGAAAAGACCGCCGTCCCCGCACCGCGTGTCTACCATTATGGCTGGATCGATGCAACAGACAACCCTGTCGGCGTGTCCTTCGTTCTTCTCGAGAAGATGGGCGGCCGAAAACTACAATGGGACAAGGCGAACAAGACCACTCAGACAAAGATCCTTGAGCAGCTGGCTGATATCTCCTTGGAGCTAGAACGTCATGATTTTGAAATGACCGGGTCCATCGTCCCGTCTGACGACGGAGTTGTGCAGATCGGCGGATACGCGATGTTGCCTTTATTCCGCGACTCTCGAACGCCAATTGGTCCGTTCTCCAGCCTCAGCGCGTCATTGAGGGCGATCATATATTTACAGCTAGACATGATCATGGATGGCGAATTCTCAAACCTGCCCATTGGCCATTTTCTCTCCTATCTTTGGCGCCTGAACATGATCCCGGACCTGGTCGCCTCCATCAACAGCAAGGAAGGGGGGCCCTTCTACCTGAAACGCTTCTGCGAAAGGGACGACCACATCCTGGTTGACGACGACGGAAACATTACTGCCATTATGGGCTGGGCTTCGTCCTCGGTCAAACCAAAGGAATACGCTTTTAGCTCCCCGTCTATGCTCTGGCCCACCACCGCGTTTGTCAATGGCGACAACACTTTGTCCCCCGCTGAGCTTGAGTTCGCAGAGATCTACCGCCGTCGTGGCAGGGATGATATGGCTGAGATAGTCCTGGATGGCCGCAAGTTGCAGCGATTTCTCTACTCTTTGGGAGATAGTTGGACGGACGACGAGGATGAGTTTGAAGCTTTGTTTTTGGGGCTGCGCAAGGCGTTTATCCGTGAAGGGGATGAGGTCGCGGCCAAGGCGTTGCAGGAACCGTTTGAGTACTGGAAGAAAAAGAGTATTCCTATGTATTCAGTTCAGTATCCGCAACTGCAGCTTCTTTTCTGAGGGAATGAGGAAAAGGTATGTAATGATTGAATGATTTGAACATTCTGTGACATGTTGAGAATGAATTGTTATGTTTCTTAATTTTCTTCTGCTCTACACAGCAGCCATGCCGCCACCTTCGAGTTCGAAGTCAAATGTGGTTCAGGTTTATACAAGTTTGTTCTTCTGCTTTCCTTTTTTCTTTTTGAAGAAAAAGTGGTGTTTTTTATGGATGGTTGGATTGATGGGTGTGCCTTTTTCTTCTTTTTCTCTTTTCTCCTTTCTCCTCTTCTTTCTCCTCTTCTGTTTTACTGCATATGGAATGAAACGAACTGTGTAAGAGCGGACGTTTGATTCTGTAGATATTATAGCTAATAATATATGAGATAAGAGAAATTCATGAGAAACTACCCTCTTCCTTTATTGGTGGTTTAAGATTAACCATCATTCAAAGCTCCGCTGCTGATTGAATGAGACATTTGATGATGTCATTCTTCTCTCCTGTCCCCTTTTCTGTATTTAGCACCGTTCTGAGCATTAGCTATATTTAATCATCTTTGTTGCGATATGATAGATGCCCCTGTCTCCTGTGCCCTCTGCTGTGCATGCATAGAAGTAGCCGGGATGATGGTTGTTGCGTGCCAAAACAAGAGATTATCCAGGAAAGCGGAACGGCACGTCCCGCCCCGCCCCACCCCCGGTCCCTGCGGAGCGGGTTTCTTGGCGTCGGGTGGGAAGCATGGGCGGAAAAGGCGTCCGGGCAAGGGACGGCGGAACGCGAACTCTCACCCGTCCATAAACATTTCTTATGGCCACTCGTCGGGGCGTCCCTTTGGAATCGTCCTATTAACCCAGGCTATAGCATGAAGTACATTCATTTCCGTAGTCATTATATTTCCTGAACTTATATAGCCGTGAACGCAAAGAATTTTAGTCAAGTCAACATCGCAACGGCATTTTGTCCAGTTTCGTGATATTTTCTTGAGCCAATCAATTCAGAACTGCATAACTAATTCTCACAGAGAAAAACAGAAATTTTGCATTCTTATTTTCCCTGGGACTGACCTAGTTTGACATCTTGAAATCATAGAAGAAGAGTCAATCACTTTGAAGCTGGGAAATTCCTGTAGTGTGATTACATGCCTAGTACATGATTATATCCAGATTGAAGAATCAGATAAATGTACTGAGTGTAACTACATTGCTGTCTCCCACATTCAATATGCGTAAAGAGATCGCTCTGCAAAGAATTCTACATCTCTCAACGGGTTAATGCTTGTATGATATTCCCCATGCTCAAGTGGACGGGCCCGTCTGCGGAATCCTGTTGACATTTAACCAATGGCAACTGGCAGTGGCAACTCGGGACGAAAGGAGATCAGAGCGTCAAATAAATATGGCATTTTTACTTATTCAGTCGATCATTGGACAAACATCATGCAGCTTGTTCAACTTGTTCATCCAACTCGCCTTGATCCTCGTAGTACTCCGATCAATTAGGTTTCGTCGACAAGAACTCCATTGCGATGTGTCAAAAAAAAAAAAAAAAAAAAAAAAAAAAGGCCCTGAGACTCACAACTATGGTATGAGTTGTAACTATACCGTAGTTAACTACATACGCAGTCCAATGAGAATGGATACGATGCATGAAAAGCCGAGCAGAGCCAGGGGTGCCCTTGCGCTAAATTGACAAGCAGCAATTCAAGGAACACACAGACAGCTCCCGAGGAGCATGCATGATAAAATCAATAATAAGAATGGAAACCTTTTTACCCGAATGAACAATAATGCCGATAACTTCGACGGACCCAACTCGGTCGACCGCGGAGACCAGCCTGCATCAGCAGTCCCCGTTTACATCCACCGCCCTAGGGCGGCCAAAACGAACCCAGGTTGCCAGAGCCTGTGACTGGTGCCGTGGACACCGAATCAGATGTGACAATGATCGCCCTTGTGCGAACTGCAGAAGTAGGGACGGAAAGTGTACCAGCAATGGTGAGAGCGACGTGAGAACTCTGCCTCATGCCCTCAGGTTGGTCATGCTGCTGTTTTATTGCTGAGCACGGGGCGTCATGTTATGTGGGTGTGCACTAGCTGACAGCCTGCTAGAGAAATTGACAAGTTGAAGCGTCGAATCAAGATTCTAGAACGGCAACTTGACGATGTCCAGTGTCCCGTGTGCGAAGAGACTGCACATCCTCCGAGTCCATCTCAGTTGTCGAAGCCATCTCCACATTTGAAGCCCGACTCTCCGGATCAAGGCCAACCTACGAAGAGGTATTGGGAGGGCATTCAGACAAGGACAGCAAAGTCTCATCAAACACAATTCTACGGTCCTTCGTCTCTGTTCTATTTCATTGGCCGCCTGAACTCGTACCTGGCCACAGCTCTGCAACAGCCGCATTTGGATCACCATTTCCAACCTAATTCAGCCAGCAGGTCGTTCGCGAGCCCTACAAGCTCAAAAAATGAAACCATTGAAGAGAATCTTGTGTCGGCTGATATACCGAGAGATGGTGACTACCTGACTGGGACTCAGGAAGACTACTTTCTAAGCTTATTTTGGCAATCATACCATTGCACCCTCCAAATTCTGAACGAAGGAGAGTTTAGAGAACATTATAGATCGTTATGGGAACCTCCGCATAAAACTCGTAAACCATCAGCCCTCGTTGACATCGTCCTGGCTTTATCAATGCAATATGGCGTCGCGTTTCTACCCCGGCGAGACACAAACGGTGTATCTAAGGCAGATGTCGATAGTAATGATGCAACCATCGCGGGGCGTTGGTTTTATCGGCGGTCTCAAGCCTTGCTGGCAACTGAGCTCGAAAGCCCATCGATATCAACCCTTCAGTGCCATGTCTTCTCCCTCATATTCCTTTGCAATGCGTCATTCCAGAACATGGCTCATAGCACGCTAGCGTTAGCAGTGAGGACAGCTCATATTTTAGGACTCCATACGGAGCCACCGGAATATTTACCACGGGCCCAAAGGGAGTTGCGGAAACGGTTATGGTGGATTCTATATGCCACGGACAGCAAAACCTGCATGAAACTCGGGCGGCCATTTTCTGCACAGCTATCCCATGTCACCGTCAGCTTCCCATCGGATGACCACGAACTGGCGTTACATTCAGGTTCCAATTTTGGCTCCTTTGGCGAAAATATCACATGGCTCACCTTCGGTGTGAACCACATTAAACTATTGCTAACGGCTCGCAGCATCTATACTGCATTTTATGACAAATGCGCAGAAATTCTTGGTGCAAATGATGGGAAGAGCTTATACAATGACCCTCAAGGTCTGGAAACAGCTGCGCAGTTCCTCTCGTCGAGTATACAAGCTCTTCACGAATGGCCATTAAGCGTGCCTAGTGCATTGAAAATGAAGAGACATGGGACAGGAGTACGTTTCTCTACTGATAGAACTACACTAGAGGTTGAGCGATTTTCACCCCCATGGCTGAAGCGGCAGCAGCTGCTCCTGGAATTGCTCTACCACAATCTGTCAATGAACCTTTACCGACCCTTTATCTGCTTTTCTCCAATTTTCAGCCCTAAAGCTGAAAAAAATGCGACTTCCTGCGTCAACCATGCTATGGCAATTACTCATATCATGTATCAAATCCTCCACCAGACGGACATTTTGAACGGCTGGCATGAAGCATATCAATGGCAGTGGAATGCCACACTTTCCATGATTGGATTTATTCTGGCTTATCCCACCTCCACTTCTACTGCACCGGCGCGAAACGCCATCGACAGCGCCATCGCTGTGTTCGAAATGTTCGGCAACAACTTCGCCATCGCCGCCAGCGCTGCAAACGTGACTCGGGACCTCACCACGAAGGCGGATTTTCTCATCAATAGCTTCCAGAGCAACACCTTGTCGTCCGTCCATCCTTCATATTTCTCCCAGAACATTAATGCCTTGCAGAATTATGATTATAGTGGCCAAACCGATAACGATAACAGTGGTGCTGTTCCCCAGATCGATGACCAGGCAATGCAGGATGCCATCGCGGGTTCCCTGGGCATGGCCTTCACGATCGATTCGTTTAATAGCTTCGAGCCGCTCTGGGATAACGGAAGGACGACTATATCGGATTACTGGACGTTCACCCAGGATTAGTTCAGCCGATTGCGTATCTGGGTCTGGGAATCTTGAGACACATTGTAACAATTTCCACGAAATATGGCGGAACCATATTTCGCATTTTAGCATCAAACTCACGGACTAGTCACTTGATTTCCGGCCTACAAGGCCTCTCCCACTTGGCATACTCGTCTGAATAGCTGTATCATGCGGCAGCCATGTCTTTTGTGTACTAAAGGTTTCATTTTCAGAGCATGTGGAGTTTGGCAGTAATCAGCTCTCGGGTTTTCCAACTTACAAATGGATGCCTTTGCTTGTGGTAATCTGCTGTCGTCCATGAACCGACATTTTTTTTTTTTTCAAACTTTCCTGCAGTATATGGGAGACTGCGGCCTTGGCTGCACATCGTGGGAGCGTTCCGGAATAGTGACATGATATTTTTGTCGCAAATTAATCTTGGAAGCAGCCCTGCACCGGTGTCAATTAACTAAGCCTTGGAATGTGAAAGGGTCGGCGCGATTTCCGATTTCCATGTATTGTTCGTGCGATTCCTGGTAAAATTCACCAACGCTTCCATGGAAGGACAGGGCCAAGCACAAAGAACAATTAGTCAATGCTTCTTTTGAACACATTAAAGAATGTATCACACTTGACAGAGAACAAATCTGGAGACGGCACTCTCATTATGTTCTGCAGCATCCGTATTCAGAGGAGCGAAGCGCCATACCGCTCGCGGCTTTTAACCGCCAATTATTCCATAGCTAGGGGAAAGTTATCGCGATCTAATATTGGGTTTCCGCTCTGGTTCTTTGATCTAGAAGAGACTTTACTTTCATCTGCTGCCCGGGGCCTGGTGGTATTTGGGGTCCTTGAGAAGGATCTCTAACTTCTTCTTCCCACATATCATCTTAGGTATTTAAGATCGGCTTTGTTAGGAAATTCAGAGCCAGGTTTGGCTAAGGACCTCTTCTTCGAGATATCACCACACGAAGGAAGATATTCCTTGCATCTTGCCAGGGCAAATAGCCTGGCACCCATGAGTGATGTCGCGTGAGGTAGGGAAAGGAAGACAACCTGCGCCTGTCAGGGGCAACTGTGAATCAAGTTAACAAACATCTTACAGCTCTGAGTGTCCAATGTCCCCAGGCCCCAATTACTACCCATGCCACTAGTCTGAGCTTGCTTTCGCAGTTCCGAGTACATGATCACTTATAACAGTCCTTAATGCCGTTTGTTGATGGGGACTTCTCGTATTTGTTTTCCATTAGACATACTCCATCTCGTCATTCTCGTCACACTTGTGGACTACAGTGAGTGTCTCCGGGTTCGAAGGACGTGTCTGGTTGTAGGGATTATTGTCAAACCCTATGCATGGTGTCATGGTGTCTTGTATTCTTTTTACCTTCTTCGCAAGGTCCATCAGCCAGGAAAGATTGATTCTTTGAGAGGGCATAAATACATACAAACTTTGGATTGCAAAGTTTGCGGAAATTATCATCACCATTTATAATGCGACTATATTCCAATGATGTGCAGCTTAGTGGTTGACGTACCGCTCTCATGTATTTCCGCAAACACCGGTTCATGCAGTCATTCCAAGGTTATTTTCGAGCTGGATATATGTTCGTGGGAGTACCACATCTAGGACTAGGTGGGTTGTTTGGCTGTCTTGAGCTGGTTATTCGAGCCAATTGCAAGGGGAAATACTTAGTTACTTAGAGATATCCACCGCTTACCAAGCTTACGGAGCCAACATTTTCAGAATGAGGATGGCATTGCAAAGAATATCCAGGGTTGCATCCATGTCCAATCTTTAATGCTTGCAGGGTAGGAAACGCCCAAGCTTTGCGATCTGGTCTTTTCACGGATATCTGTCTGTGGAGGAGCAGAGAGCGTTTCAACTGTGGATGCCATTTGGACTACACTGCATTGAGGTATGAACCTGCAATACTTTCGATTTGGTTTTAGTTAGGGCTGCTCGTGTGTTAACATTGCGTGACAGTTGTAACTATCTTCGGGATGCAGATAGCAATGTCTGACAATTTCCAGTCAAGCTTGGAACCCACGAAATGTCAATCCGATTGTTTCAACTGCAACCCCCAGATCATTTTCGGGTCAAGAACTCTGTAACTAATTTTGTCACAATTCGACAACATCGACCGTGTACCGACAAGAACTACATAATTATTGGAAAAGTTTACAAGGTATCCAGTAACGTACATCAATCCCAAACCAAACAGCCAGCAGCAGAAGAAAAGTAAATCTGCTCTTGATTTCAAGTTGTTGGTTGGTTGATTCTGACACAAATAATTCCTTTAAAATGTTTTCGTCGGCTGTTCGGAATTTTTTCCCCCAAGAACTTGGGGAGCCTCAAAATTGCAAAAGAGGTTACATTCAGTGGCAGGCAAGTCTCCTTAAATACGAGGAAGGATACACCACATTATTTTTGTCAATTACTCTCCGTTATTATTCGCCATTTCGTAGCAATTGGATGACACTATCCGTGCAGTTGACCAGGGTCCCCACTGTCGAGGAACTCGGCAGTCAGAAACCCGCACCTGAAGGCTGAATGAGCGATTCGGCGATCTTGGAGAGAATCATCAGCGCCTGGGTCCTTGAAGCTTCTCCACAGACCACAAATACTTGGCTTAACTAGAGCGATTGACACTGGCTTGCTACTATTAGTTAACAGATAAGGTTTCGTCCTACACAAGGTCTGACGCTTAAATCTGACATCTCCTGTTGACTGAAAGTCACCGACTGTCAGGCTTCAACTGTGGGGCCCCCTGCCCCGCAAAATCGGGCCGGTTTGTTCGGAGAAAATGAAAACTGCCGATCTGAGAGTGAGATGGTTCCAAAAGAAATCTGCTAGAGAGACTCAAACTTCAATGCGAGTCTAATTGGAGATATATTGAGGCAGAATTTAAGGACGGTACGGAGTACTCCGTCATATGGATTGTGAATTTAAAACGAAGCACGATGGTCGTTTACGATGGCAAATCATGTTCAATTCATGATACCCTTTTAGTGGATCACGATCCTTGTTCTGCCATGCGATTCTGACGCAAATCGCTTGGCGATAGACGCTGATTCGATCCCAAAAAAGTATGGAGATCAGACCTCATGGAGGCAATTGCAACTTCAGTTAACTGTCAGATATGGTCCTTGTTTTGGACAATGCACGTTTGACAAGGTTCGAGAGCGGCAGCGTTTCTCGCCAATTTGTCAATATTTCTGAACTTGAACCACCGTTCGATATTGTCATCGCAACTCTGTCTTGGAAGCATTGCTCCCAATGAGGTGTTCCGCGTGAATAAAGTCTGGACACATAGGAGAGTTTGCATTTATCGTAGGTTGCATCGTCCATCCCTGAGGCTGAATCGCGAAGATGCCGACACCTTTGGTTTGCACCGAATATATTACAATTTTAAATGTCCTCCTCTCCTATGGCGAATTCGTGAAACGAACAGCTTGGAGTCTACATTCATTTTGGTAGCAACCGCATATCCAGTTGGAGGATGTATTATTTGGAACCACAGGACCCACAGGAACTCACAGGCCCTGAGATTAACTTAATTTTGGATTTTGGATGTTCTAGTATGCAGGCGCATGCCCTCCCAGTGCCCGCCTTGTAACTTGACATGAGGCGGGCTAAAAAAAGACATCCACCTGCAGCACACGTGAATCTGACGGGCCCTGAATGTTGCAAGTTTCTGGTAAATTGCTTCATATTTTGTCGATCATGATGATCTAATGTCGGCAGTATCAATTTGTAAATGCATCAACTATGTTGCCTTTCGTTTTCACTATTAGTTTTGTGTGGCGGGAGAATCGAGAATGAATCATTCTTCATTTCGGGATCATACGCTGGAAGCGGAAGTAAGCTGATCTGGATCTAATTTTCCATCCCAGCTTGGCAAGACTCCGGTGTTTGCTCAATCCTGACAGTCACGAAATTCCACGCGCTCCTTTGCTTCTTTTAATGACCCCAGCTGTCGCTGACCGTGACTCTAGTTTTGACCGAAATTCCAGGCTCTGAATTACTTGATGGGACGGATATGTGAGCCCTAGTCAATATTTGGACCCGCAAAGGGGCGGCGCATTCTGCTGGTAATGATTCTCATCTATGGGACACGGCACCTGGCTGTCTGGACGTCTTCAAACAAACAATACTGGCAATGTTGGTATTGAGATGACCTGGGAAAGTAACAGCTCTTCGTTGTCCACCTTGTTGACTGGATCAATAAGAAAATTTCAACCACAGGGAGACAGCAAAGACTCATAACAAAAATTTAACCTTGCATCATGCACAATATCGAATTCCCGATTTCCAATTCCTGCAGAGCAAAACAGTGTGCTGGGATTACGACCACAGCGCGCTCAGACTAGGAAAAAGCAAAACAAGAGAGAGTATGAATTTATGCAAATTGCGGGAGGTCTTGGGGGTATTTTAGTCCTTACGCTTGAAAAGGTGGCGCTCAAACAGTTCATTCCATTGAACTGCCGCTAGGGAATTACTCCGACACGGAGCCCAACTAAACTGGGAACGAATGATGCCCTTTGACTCAAAGAATGACAGGCAAAAAGGATTGTATGTATCACAGCTTCCTACTCAGAGGAATTGCCAGGGCTCTTTGCTACAATTGAGATGGAAGATTTGTGATCTACTCCAGATTTCGGCATGCAAGTCAGGATGCTGACAGGGACGAGGATGTGCCGTTGGTCCTTTCAAAGATGCACTCCACCGCAGTTCTCGGAAGCATGAGTCGAGCTCTGTATGCAACCCCTTGCCAGGCCATTTTAACCCCTGCGGAGTTAAGGTCTCGATATGGTGGGCCACCCTGAGTCCCTGTGGATTGGAACAAAAAGGGTAATCTTTCCCCAGATGTTCATATTATCTTTCCAATAAGTCAAAACAATGTCGAAAAGGCGTTTCTGACAACCCAGCCGGCACACGTTGGCGGTATATGCCTATAACACTATTTCGAACTGATATTGTCAGGAATTCACGAAACTTTATCCTCAAGTCTATCTTCTCTGAAGTCTTTCGGGTATATATTTGGTCGCTTCCAGCTCCACTGATTTCAATTGACCGGAGGGGCCCCAGAGTACGAGATAGGGAATTTAACAGGTATTGGAGGACAATATGAATTTGGTCTCCTTGCTATGGACCGCATCTGAAGTTACGCCCGTTAGCATACTCAATGCGAGATCCCTCCCTCCTCGACGAGTCACTCCGCTGATAATCGATCCACTACCGGAAGAACACCGGCGAGGCCTCATCGCTGTTGCTTCTACGTCACTGCTCTCTACAATTACGACTGGAGCGCTATTAATCTTCGTTACCTATCGCTTGGTCTTCTGGAGAAGGTACTATTCGACATACATCGGATATAATCAGTACATCATCCTGATCTATAATCTGCTGTTGGCAGATTTCCAACAGGCTGTTGGGTTTTTGATGGCACTACATTGGACTGTTAGAGATAAAATATCTTACGACTCCCCGATATGCTTTCTCCAGGGATGGCTGCTGCAGATAGGTGATCCATCCAGTGGATTATTCGTTCTTGCAATTGCCGCCCACACATTTGGAATCGTGCTTATGGGGAGAAAGCTGTCTCACCGTTGGTTCGTGGCATGTGTGTGTGGTGTTTGGGCGTTTGCGCTTCTTCTAGTACTAATTCCCACAATTCAGCATGGGAGGCATGTCTACGTACCGTCTGGCGCTTGGGTATGTAGAAAATTCCAACATCTCGACACTGTACCATATTCATCATTGCAGTTATTGACATATGAATTCTCCTTTATCTAGTGCTGGATTGATGAAAATTATGACGCGGACAGGTTGTGGACACACTACTTTTGGATTTTTGTGTCCGAATTCGGATCCATCATGCTTTACGCACTTCTTTTCTTTCACCTACGCCGCCAGGTCGCTCAATCAGCGATTCTAGGGCGAGGGCAAACTGATAACCTGCGACGGCTGAGAAGAGTGATTGGATATATGGTATTGTATCCCATTGCATACATTGTCCTATCACTACCCCTTGCCGCTGGTCGCATGGCGACCGCCAGAGGTCAAAGGTTGAGCGTCTCTTATTTCTGCACCGCCGGTGCAGTAATCGCCAGTTCCGGATTCGTGGATGTGATCATGTACACTGTGACCCGACAAGCTCTCCTTATCGATTCTGAACCCAGTAATGTTGACCGCTTCTATAATTCCCAACGTGTCGGACTTAGCCACGTTACGACTGTCACTGCGGATCATAAAATGTCCCGGCTGGACAACAGTATCCTTCATCGAAGGCAGATGACGGAAACTGACACGCAGCATGATCGCGAAGGGTCTACAGATCAAATTGTGCAACCTGTAGAGCTCCGTGAGCTTGGCAAGGTTTACCAAAAGACGACGATTGAGATCACAACTGAGCCGGCGGACGATACCGATGCGTCGCCTGATAGTACTCTGAACGAACCGCGACCTCCTCCACCATCACACCGATGGGAAAGGCGATGACAGCCGTGACAAATTCTTGTGTTTTATTTTTATTGATTGATTGATTGATTGATTTCTAAAGCGGAGAGCCGGCATTGGAGTTCTTTGCGTGTCTGACCTGTTGTTTTTCTGTGCTCGTTGCTACATACATTTATTAAGCTTCACGGTATTACGCTCTTTGAAAATTCGACCTCATTTTCTGGGTTTCCCACTTTTCTCCCGCCTAATCTATTTCGACCTTTATCTTTTTGGTTACGTGAGACGAGATCTATACGATTCACTTTCCCCTTTTACGTGCGGGAAAACCTATAACAAGGTGGTACTAAACGAGCTGTCGCTCGCCTTCTTCATTTCCTCCGTTGTCCAACCTCCCCACCGCTCCTCGGCCGGCGGAGAGGAGTTGCAGATCTGACACCCCCAATCACACGCAGAATGTATGTACTAGTTACTCCTAATTCTCGAAAACCCTATATTTGCCTATGACTAGGTATCCCTATATCTATCCGGAGATCCAATCGCAGCAGAGGGAGGGGGGATGGCAGCAAAACGAAATCAATGTGCATCAGCACAGGATTAATTCGAATAGTCTTTCGTCCCGGGCCATAGCTGCTAGTGTGTTACGTTAATATACATATGCTTAATCAATGCCACTTCCGCTGTGGAACGGCTATCCACAAAGGCCTCTCCACCAGCTATATTCTGTTTGCTATCCATGGTTGGGCGGTGAGCACAAAGATAGCCCAAAAAAAAAAAAAAAAAAGAAAAGATATGAAAAATATGAAATGAAATGTTGATCCTAGATTTTTGTTCCGCAATTTGTCTTTCCATGCAGTTCGGCTGTATGTGCTTGAATGGAAGTAAAGTGCAGAAATGTGGCGGGTAGAAGGGAGCAGTGGGTAGAATATTTAAACTGAGGGTAGAGCACAAAAACAGATAAAATATTGATTGCTCTACAAGACTCCTATTTACCTCCTGAGGACTTCATCACGTACATATTACCCAATACAGATGCTCAATTGACAATTGCTAACACTTTGCAGATCCACCGCCACATTAAGCAGCCCATAAGACGTCCATGCATCACCGCTGAAGGAGATGATATTTAACTTTCTCCTTTTTTTTTATTTTTTTTATTTTTCACGCGTCTCTGCCCTTTATGCTAGTCCATGAAGCGATGAATATATGTCATAATACACACATTCCCATGTCTGTGTTGAACCAAAATACAATATTTGTTCCATTCCGCCCCCCGCCAGCCTCAAGAACGTTGATTATTTCCATTCTGGACTTTTAAGTTGTGATGACGCCTCCTATTCTACCCCTAACTACGCGATAGTCGAAGGACATTTAGCGCTCCGAAATTCTTCGGGGAAACTCTCCCTGCACGTCTTGTTCGAGGTTGTTTGATTCTGAATAAAAACATCAACTGCCGCCGGAGTTGGAGAGAGGGTGAAACCACTGGACTCAAAGAGTAAACCAGGCGCCCCTCTGGTCCTCTAAGGATATTTCTCTGAAGGTCTTCTGCTGTTGAAGGGAAGAGGTCAGAGACCAACAACAATTGCAGGTGGGCGACGGATCTGATTGAATATCCTTTCTCAGGGGTATTGCGTTTCACCAACTTCCTGTGACCGAATATTCCACTTGGCTTTAACTCGTCATACACGTTCTTCCCGATCACCGTGTTGTGCCTCTTGGTCAAAACCGAAATTTGTCAAGTTCACGGGCGTAAGTTGAATGGACGAATCAGGAGAAACGCGAGTCTGAACAACCGGGAGTCAGGTTCAGTTGCGAGACGACCGATCATCCGTTGCGCCACAATCGTCGGAAGAGGTTGCGCAGGATGCTGGTTCGTCTTCGAGAATATTGCTCGCCATGCAGCTAAATCATTGCACCAGCCAACCGCTGAAACGGAGTCAACTCGACCTTTCACGATTTGCTTTTTGGTAGTTAACTAGTGATGCTTTCAAGACTGCCACTGCTGGGCCCGTTCGACCATGCGGCAGCCACCACTACGAACAGGCCAGTGTGGAACCAGGACAGCCGAAATCATCGTTCGTTAAACTAACTAGTTATTCAAATAACTAGGAATTGGGGTTTGGATTTTTCCTCCAAAAAAAAAAAAATGATGTGCATGATCATCACCTCTCCCCCAGTCTGGACAACGAAGCATTTCCCTTCCGCAGAGTTTTGCCTGGGGATTTCAAGAGTCACTGAAGATCACGATTTCGCCAATGTTATAACTAAATAACAATAGTGCCGATAGAATTCTTCGGTTAATGTCATGATTAACTATCCTGGTTAAGATCTTCCCCTCCCTTGGCTAGCGGGCTACATCGTTATGACTTCCTTAATGACCCAGCTGATTATGCGCCGAAGGGGAGAAATTCAGCTTTCTGATGGCTCGACTAAAGCATTCTCTCGATCCCATGTTTTGAATAGCCATTTCCTCCTGGCTTGAAGAGTGATCCATTTCTTTGGTCATTTCCTCGCTGATTTCCTTGAACCTTGGGGTTTCAAGATACAACCGATCTACCATGTCGCTCTGTCACAAGTTGCCAGTAAGAGGGAATATGCTAGTGGCAGTGTTGGCAAGTTAGCGCTGACAGAATATAACGTGGTTGATGGTGAATTTGACCATGAGAGGCGAAATACTGACTGGCCGAAGTAATAAGCCTTGACGCTGCATATCCCCGCAGACACTTCCTCTCAGGTTTGTTCGACTTTTACGTCTAACTTCATCTTTAGTTAGCTTAGACAGCTGATTTATTCCTCCTTCCACGTGTGCTGCGTGTTCTTTTCCTTGATCTTATTTTCTTTTTCTGCCCCATCCTAGCTATGTAATTTATTGATTACAAACCTCGGATAGGGCCCAATTCGAAAACTCCGCTCAGAGTATTTCTACGCCTCTCAGCACTATCGCAGCATGGAGGTTAATTACTATTGATTAACAACTCGAAATGGCGCTTTAGAAGGCTAGCTTCTCGTCTTCCTCAGTTCTATTACCTCTCTCCATCTCATCTCATCTAGATGAAACTTCTTGAGCATCCCACACTCAGGAGCTCTCATGGTGATTACAATAGAGATGATAGGGTCTCGACGTGAGGAAAACATATCCTGTGAATTCATTCCTTTTCTTCGGCTGTCAATCCCATGAGAGCGGGATGTGGGGGAAGGTATCGCGCCGGGAAAAATTCCACGTACCCGCTTCTCCCAGAGTCCAGACACAAGATTCATGGCAAAGCAAACGCGCTTCCAACCCACAGTACTAGACCCGACTGGTTAGTATTAACGCTGACTTGGAGTGGACGATTTGTTTGCGGAATACCAAGGTATTCTACCCACACAAAGGTCATGCCCATCAGTGCTCCGTTTCAAGCAGTGGGGAGATACCACCCCCGTTAATCAACCATATCTTCTAGCGGAGACAGGGGAGAGAGACCGAGAAACTGATAATTAGCTCCCTGAGTTAATCGCTGTTCTTCCAAGGAGCATGCATGACAACCTCTTGAAAAGGTTACCAGTGCTAGAGCCTTAAATTAGCAGGAGTATTATGGTTTTGTCTCAATTTTCCC